>NC_056503.1:47105979-47106174 GCF_014905685.2 Nematolebias whitei
AAGCTACATTATAAACGAGCTGAAGCTACATTATAAACGAGCTGAAGATACATTATAAACGAGCTGAAGCTACACTATAAAAGAGCTGAAGCTACGTTATAAACGAGGTAAAGCTACATTTCAAACGAACTAAAGCTATGTTTTAAACGAGCTAAAGATATGTTTTAAACAAGCTGAAGCTAGGTTTTAAATGAG
>NC_056503.1:47106184-47137472 GCF_014905685.2 Nematolebias whitei
AACGAGCTGAAGCTACGTTATAAACGAGGTAAAGCTACGTTTCAAACAAGCTGAAGCTACAATTTAAATGAGCTAAAGATATGTTATAAACAAGCTGAAGCTACGCTATAATTAAGCTGAAGGTATATTTAAAACCAGCTGAAGCTACGTTATAATTAAGCTGAAGGTATATTTAAAACCAGCTGAAGCTACAAGTTCTGGTTGTGAGGCTCAACAAGTTCTTCTTTCTGCACAACGTGAGCAACAAGCAACATCTGGTGGCCAACATGAAAACTGACACAAACATTTGCACTGAGTGTTCCTGCTCCACGCCTCCATGATTTATAACACATTTCAAATTAAACGTCTCTGGCATGATTTATCCACCCTGAATGTAAACGTCTGCTTCACTGACTCCAGGAGACGTTCGTTTTCTCTCACCGCATCAAACTGCAGGAAGAAGTCGTCCGGTTTGTCTTCAACTCTGCCTGGGTCAGCGTGCACCTCCACCATTGGGTTGAGGTTCTGCGCTCGCTCCAGGGAAGCCTGGGCCCGGTTCTGGCCCCGAGCCGACACGGGAACCAGGAACTGAGCTCGACACGACTCCTCCGACACCTAACGGACGAACAGAGAAACCGTGACAGACGTTCGTTAAAACGTGCACACAAAACAATTCTGCCTTTCTTGTTTCAAACGTTTTATTTGACTGGAACTCTGAGAACAACTAAAGTAAAACGAACGTCAGAAATTATCTGTAGATGAACGCAAAGGCAGAACTTTGTTCACGTTTCTGTAGCGCCACCGTAAACCACGTCACAAATAGTATTAAGCTTTAAATTCATGAACGTTGTTCCAAATATAAAAATCACAAATAAACAAAATCTGCTCACTTTCTTTCTCATAATGATGTTATGCGCTAAAATGTGACAGTTTTAAGCTAAATAAATGTGTGACAGCTGCCACCTGCGTTTGTTTCCCTGCACAAACAGCCGAAATGACTGAGAGCAGCTGCGTTTACGTTACGTGTGGACCCACGTTTGACCCGAGTGACACGGTGGGGCAGTGGTAGCGTGAAGGTGGAAGAGGGGAAGGGGTTTACATGTTCTTCCTGTGCATACATGGGTTTTCTCTGGGTGCTCTGGTTTCCTCCCACAGACAAGAATCTGCACGTTAAGGTTCATGAGTAACTCTAATTTGTCCCCAGGTGTGAGTGAGACTGAAAGGTTGTCTCATTTGTCTCTATGTGTCCCTGTGATGGACTAGGCCTGCCCTGTCCCCCGCCCCTCACACGGTGACTGCTGGTGTAGATTCTCAGTCATGGTAAATACAAGAACAAAACAACCGGACTTGTGTTCTGAAGCTGAAGATGTTCGTCTTCATCAGTTCTAAAGTGTGTGGAGGTCCAAGCTTTAGAGAACTGCATGTTGCGTTCTTAGGTTCAGCTGCAGGTTAGACTGGAACTCCTCGTTAGGCTCTTGGTCTGCCTGGTTCAGAGATGTTTGGGTCGCCTCATGAAGGTGTGGAGCTGACCTGGGATCAGGTTTAGTGCTGCATTGTAGGTTTACTCCTCTGTTTATTTATTTATTTTTTTGTCTTCCTTCACCCCCTCTCAAACCATCTGGACCTGTTGGTCCTCAGCAGAGTGTCTCGTGTCCTTGAGGTGTAGTTGGACCTCTGAGTCTCTCCATCGTTGATCCGTGTGTCTGTGGAGAGGTTCTTGAGTTTCTCCGACATGAAGGTCTGAACGTTCCTGCAGACACCACACCGCTCAGTCTGGGTTTGGGGGTTCTGTCCTTGGGATGGACCAGCCTCTGAAGGTCCTATTGGGTTTAAAATGTGCAGGTGTTGTGTTTGGAGTCCCTCAGATCCTCCAGCAACATCTGGGATGATGTTTGTTCTTCTCCCCGTTCTGTTCTTTTGGATTTGTTTGCTGATTTAACAAAGGTCCAGTTAGGACATCCACAGATTTAGAGAGCTTCTATGATGTGGTTCTGTTCCTTCTGTCCTCGTGGGGACATGTTCAGACCGGCAGTGTAAAGTTTGTGTTCCAGTGGGTGGTGAGAGTCCAACAGAAGGTTCTGACCTGAGTAAGTTCCCTGCAGATCTCAGTGTTGAGGCTTCCATTTCCAACAAATGCTCCAGAAAAGGCAGCTTGTTGTTGTTGACGTTCTCTCTGGTGAGCTTGTTGTCCACAGAGTTGATGAGTCTGCTGAACCTTCTACTTCTCTAGTTCGACCCAGGTATGGTCCACATACCAGAACCTATGGCTCAGTGTTGTTCCCTTATAGGAGTCCAGGGCTCTCTGTTCCATTTCCTCCATGTAGAGACTGGCCACAATCGGTGACCCAGGAGTTCCCACGGCACAACCGTGCTTCTGTCTCTAGAAGTTGTCAGTGAACTTGAAATAAGTTGTGACAAGACAAAGGTCCAGCAGGGTACAGATATGGTCCAGTGTGGATATGGTCCGGTTTAATGAGGTCTTGTTAAAGTTGTTTTTATGATAGCTTCCCTGTGACTCAAAAAGAAAACAGTAGGTGGAAGGATGGATTTACAGTTTGCAATAAAACACAACTAGTTGTGTCGACGGAGCCATCTAGTGGAGATATGATGTACTACAAGCATAAAGGTGCCACAAAACACAAACACAAACCGTATATTGTATGTCTACGCCACAAAAGACCTTTTGTTTTATGGACAATGAATGTATCACATTAGGGGAAAAAGATTTGCTTCAGATCTGCAGTGATCTCTGAAAACACTGACTGTCATCTGGATTTGCTTGTTCGTTCTAAAAGCATTTGTTTACCTGTTCATGATCCAGCAAAGTGAGCCCCTTAACTCCAGCAAGGATTAGGTTCTTTGCCACTTCAGCTCCGAGACCACCTAAACCAGCCAGGAGCACACGGGACCCTCGTAATCTGCAGGGATTGCAGACAGAATGAAGACCGGAGGTCAAGTTTCTGATAATCTGAGGTTTTACAATCAGGAGATAAATGTACAGCCATTTCTAAAATAACCAATTACATTTGACTTTAGACTTGTGCATTTTATATTTCTTCCCTTCAAAGACTTAAATGTCATGTTACGTTTTTAATTGCATTGCAGATAATAAATCGATCGCTCCGTTATTTCTGATGGAAACAGCCGCCTGACAGCTGATGGATCATTTCAAAATTACGGATTGTAGAACTTACCAAAAGAATTGACACTTGCTCCAAATGATTTAACTTTGTTTGTAATACTTCTACTGCATGTGATGTAAGAAATGTTCAGCATTTCGTTGAAAAGGACGCAGAAACGGAGCAACAAGCGAAGCGCTCCGCTGCGTCGGTTAGCCTTCGGAGCTAACTGAGCTAACTCACCTCTTCTGGGCATCGAGCCCCCACAACCGGATCTGGCGATCATACTGCGCCGCTTCCTCTTCACTGATGACCGGGTCCTCTTTATCGATCATATCGATCATTTCTGATAGCTCTGAACCCTTGAATTACGGCGCGATTCAGGTTTTTTTTTTTTTTTTTTTTTTAGCAGCTACAAAAATTGAATGGCGAAAATTCCGCGAGCGTCCGCTGAATGGGCGCTGAATGATGACGTCAGTAGAAAACACGACATATTTCAATTTTTTAAGTCTTTTTTTATTTTGATTTGTTTACTTTGATTTTTTTTTTCTTGTCTTAGTTTTTTAGCGTCTATTTACTTGATTTAATTTATATTGTAATGGTAGTTTCGGTCTTATACTAACTAATCGCCAAAATATTTTTGTACCCACCGACATTTGTTAAAATTAATTTAAATGGCTCAGAAAGCACTCACTCAGTTGTTCAATGTAGAATGCTTTTGTTCTGGACTTTTTTCTTCTTTCTTTTTGTTGTGGACGTCTTTATATTATTGACCAGGAGGTGTTTGGGTAAAATTTTCCCTCAGTTTGGACTGTCGCAAACAAAGCCACAAAAAAAAAAAAAAAAGTTTTTTTGTTGTGTGACTCCTGTGTTAGTAAAATTATCTGATTCCAGGGACGAATACTAAGTGGTGTTTGGATCAGCTTGAAACTTTACAAATAATCAAGATAAAGCAGATTAAAATAGGCTCTTTGTTTTTTGTGATTAGATTTGTTTTATTCATTCAACCTTTATTTGTGCAGGTTAGTCTCACTGAGCCACGACAATTCGTTTAAGTGTTTGATTACATTTTAATTTAATAACTGAATAGGATGAGCTTAAGACTACTGACCTATGACAAAATAGAAAAACTGAAAGAATAAATGAGTTTACATCTCAATCTGAATTAACAGTAAAAGCTATTAAGTTTTTTGTTTGTTTTGTTTTTTGAATGTCCAGAAGACCAGATTTACCTTTTTTAGATTATTGACTTTATGTTAAGCCACACATTAAATACATAGTAATCTTATAAGAAGAGAGAAACCACGCCAAACCAATATCGTGCTCTGAAATAAATGTTGAGACAATAGTTTACAAAGTCAACGCAGTAAACCTTCAGACTGCTAATTTATATGAAAAGCACAAGTCTAAAATGTGGTCTGTGCTGTTTGGTTGTAAAATGCAGCAACTACAAATAAATACATAAATCTAAAAAATATATTATACACACGAGAAAGAAATGTACTAATCTGTGGAATCAATAAAGTTCTATCTTATATTAATTTGTTATTTGTTCTTGGTCTGACTGATTTGAGCAAATGTTCAAAACGTATTACATACACATTATAAATTGTTTAGATGTTCAGCGGCTAATATTAAGGAAGATTACTAATAATAACAAACGTTTTTTTCAGTATATTATGCAAATGACAAAAATAAAAGGTGATCGATACTTAACTTTACTTTGATTTGCTTTACTTTAACTTTGTTAAAATCAGATCTCTCTTGTAAATGAGTCCTCGAGGCTCAATGAGACTAAACTGTTTAAATAAACGAATGAATGTAGTTTTTACCTGCGCCTGCGAGTCAACATCAGGGCTTAATTTACATCCGACTACGCCGTACGGTTTTTTCCGTGAGGTTCTACGTCATGATCCGCCTTTCGGAAACCCCGCCCCCTTTACTGTGGAGAAGACGGTCAGCCATTTTAGTACATCAGTCGTCGTTTCACATCGCTACAGTAGGACGGAGAACGTCAGGATTCACTTTCAGCATATTTCTCTTACAACTGTGGTGGAGAGTTGCCTACTATGAACTGAATCTCTTCCTAAAACAAAAATAAGTAGATTGTAGTGAAGTGACGCATAAGACTCCAGTGTCGAGAGTTGTAATTTTTTGCACCTCAATGTAGCTAGAGGGAAATGGCTGTGGAAAGCATGACTGTCCATCCAAACTCCCCAACTACCAACCACGAACACAACAGTCTCCTGACTGACGAAAGGTCGAGTAATTCTACAGTCATTTAAGTGAAATTATTTATTTGTCCTGTGCTTTTACACTAAAGCCTGGGGTTTCTTTTTTTTTTTTTTTTTTTTTCCTTTTTTCTGTCAAAGGGACTAAACTCGCCTTTTCTGGGAATCGAGAGGTAAAGAACGGCCATGTTGAAACGACAACGGGAAGGCCAAATACCAACTGGAATAACGTTCTTATTCCCTTTTTATTTGATCACATTATTACAACCAACGATCAGTCGATGGACGGCTCGTCTGAAGGGAGAAAGACGAAGTCGAAACATGATCGTTGGCACTTTTTTATCTCGACAGTTTACCTCGTCTAAAACATCGATTAATTATCTGTGCCCATCGTTAAAACAAGTTTTAACTTAACGACTTTTATTCAAGTGTATTTGGTGACAATCGCTGCCGCAGGTGACTTAATCCGATCGTCTCGGCCTGTTTTCAGGCTAACATTAGCATGCTAGCTCATGTCAGGGAAGCTAACGGCTAACCCTCTTAGCTGCTTCCGGCGTTAAAATTCGCAGCGATATCAGTTTATCGTAGCTTCAAAACCGAGCTCGTCGCAGTTCGAGTGTTTTGTACTTTACTGGCGCTTTTAAAAATCCGCTCAAAAGTCCATTGAACATTGTCGTTTTTATTCACAGTCGTGTCCACACTGACTCGTCCCAAACAGTCAAAAAAGTCCCCAAACGTCTGCAAAGCATCCCAGAAGTGGTTCAAGTCTAACACAAAGTTGCCCTTTCTTGTGTTCACTTTGGAACAGTTTGCTCTCTGCCCCTCTTCCCAGTCCCTCAGACCCACTCAGAGCCCCTGAAATGTTAGGGAAAAGTTTTTGAGTGCAATAATGTGAAGGAAACCTGTCACAGTAAGTATTCCCCATTTTAATCACGGCCCTTTGCTGGAATAATGATTGGATTGATGGAGGCAGCTGTTAAATGTACTTCATGGCTTTTTTAATGCAGAGCAATCGTGCTAAAATTGGAAAATGCATCATAGATGGTTTATACTGGGGTGTATAAAGAGATTTATTTGCAGTTGTGGGAAGTTTTCGTGAATAACAGTGAAAACTTGGCACAGACGGCAGATTATGAGTGTCTAATAAATAACTAGGTGTTTCTTTGCAGCTTTTTCAATTGGAAGAGACACGAATCAAAAGTTGTGCCAGTCCTTTAGATCCTCCAGGAAGGTGTTGAGACATGTGGACGGAGTTGGTTTGCATTCTCCAGACTGGTGCGGTTGTTGGCAGCGGGTGTTGTGTGTTTAACATTTCACCAGGACAGAGAGCGCCCGTTCACAGTGACCTGCTCAAACAAGACGACGAGCCCTCCACCACGACACGTTTTGTTTGTGCTCCCGATCCTCTCTGGATGCAGAGATCATAGCTGTTAAAGACGGTGCGATACAAGAACGTTCAGACCAAGTTTTCTAGCCTTGTGTTGCGATGAGAAACACAAAACATGATGTTGGGTTGTGTTGGTTTTGGACTGCGTGCTGTAGCAGATAACTGGGTTCTGTGTGTTGACTTTAGTTTTGTTACCGTGACACTTTTGGGTAAACCAAATTGTTCTGACAGAACTTTGAAAGGCAGGCGTCAAAGCATTAAAGGTGCTCGTTGCAAACTATAAAAACAAATATGAAGCAGGCATACGAAGCTGTGCAGTTTGAAGTGATCCGGTAGTTGTGCTGAAATGCAGGTCGACTCTCGGTGAGCGCCTCACAGCACCTGGCTGGGTCCATCAGACGCCACGTGAAACTCGAGTCGTATAACGGACCTACGTTAGGCTGGCCGTAAACAAATATGGCCAGTAAATTTACCGTTTGACTTGAATTCAGCCACTTCAGCTGTTTCCATAAGCAAACACGAAAACCCTTTCGTAGGTTATTGTTACAAATTTGTGATTTAAACACAAGTTTAACATTGAGATGAGAGAAAAATATTCTGATTTTTTTTTTTTTTTTTTTTACAAAACGATTTTTGGCCGGTCTGCATGACAAACATTTGTTTTCTGTCATCAAACACAAATAGCATGTGTTTTAAGTACATTTAAATGCACAGTCCAAGCAGTAAAACGGCCCTGGTGATTGTTTTTAATTATTCGTTGTGATGGAGAGTTTTGTGTTGCTGCCGTGTTCATGTACAGAGCAGCTGACGGACCGGGCCCGCTGCCTGCTGCGTCTCGGCTCGCTCTGCTCTGCATTCAGGACAAAACCTGTTCCAGTTGTCGATCCATCTGGGCCTCAGGCCCGCTCGCTGCAGATGCTTCTTTTAGCCTCCTGTGGGTGTTGGCCTTTGTCAGGGTGTCAGCTCGTGAGTCATTAATGCTCTGAAACTCAACTAGCCTTAGCTGTAAACCATGTTGAAACATCAGGTGGATCAATGCGCTGAAATAATGTGATTGTCGTGGTCCAGCACCTGCTCACAGTGACGCCCCATCAGTACACCTCAGAGGCACGAGGTCCAAATGACCGACTGCAGACGACGACGTGCGTTTGTTTACCTGCAAAAACAGCTGAAGGAACGAGAAACACGTCGACGACGTTCATAAAGGAGCCGTTTGCGTCGTAGAAGTTTTCACGTCTCGACAGTTTTCATGTTTTTGTTTGCGTTTACGCTCAGATCTGTAAAGTATGAAGATAAAAACATGGGTTATTAAAGCCATAGCAGCTGCCAAAATACACAACTTATCATTGTTTTTGCTCCGATTTTTTAAAATATATGATTAAAAAAAAAAAAAAAAAACCTCAAAGTCTACTACGGTACTTTATTTGTAATGAATGAAATTAGGAGTCAGGTTTTGTTGCCAACAATTACAAGTGGTTTGTTTACATGCAGAGAATTCCTCACCAGCTTTAGCTCCGTTGACGTTTATCACACATGATGCAGTCACAGGCTAATAATCAGATATCTGAGCCTGTACGACAGTAAAAAAACATCTTTTGTGCTCCAGTTCTGGCTGATTTTCCAGAGTTGGTCAATTTACACGTTTTTAAAAAGATGGAGGTGTGGAGGGAGTAGCAGATTAAAGAGACATTGTGCAAATTCACCCATTTACATCACAAAATGTTTTAAACTTACAACAAATGTGGATTTATTTCCCTCAAAGGGAACTGGCTCTGCCTGATAAAGTTTGGAAAAATATTCACTTGGATCCTGCGTTGCAAAATTTACTTTAAAGATTTACAGATTGCTGTAATTATGTGTCAATCTTGTTTTTATATAGATTATTCTCATTTTAATTAACGTACGTCCAACCTATCTGGAGAGGTTTAACTTTAAACTGTATTTTAAACTGTAGTTAAAATTGAAATTTATTTTTTAATTGTCTTTAACTATAACCTTTAGAAATAAACATTGTAATTGTTTTTGTAATAATCAAGCATCTTTTCTTGTTTTTATGGGATTTTAGTGCAGATCTTTGTTTTTTCCTTCAAATTTTAAGTTTTCTTTTATTCCCTTAAACTTGAAAACACGTCAGAAAAGTTTTGTTGAAGTGAATGAGAATTAATTTATATATATATTAATTTTTTCATTCATTCAGCCTTTATTTATACTTATATTAACTGATGTCCGTGTGCTTTTTGTCATGAACAGGCCAGAAGATGAAGAGTTGGAGGAGGGCGAGCTGGAAGATGATGCAGGAGAAGTGGAGGAGGAGGAAATGGAGGGAGGTGCAGCAGTGGTCCAAGGTGGAGATGAGTGCGACGAAGCGGGTGGGGGAGGAGGTGAAGCAGGAGCAGAGAAGACGGCGGAGAGGCCTCGGAAAAGCAAGGAGCGCCACGGCAGCAGCAACTCGGACGACGATAGGTCTCACCGCCGCAAGAGGAAGAGAAAGAAAGAAAAAGAACGAGAGAAGAGGAGGTCCAAGAAGAAACGCAAATCAAAGCATAAAGTAAGAATTCACGCAGCCGCTGAGCTTAAGAAACGTTCAGTTTTGTGTTTTCATCTGAGGAAAACGAGACTTTGTGTGTGATTAACGTGTTGCTGCAGCGACACGCCTCCTCCGATGACGACCACTCGGACTACAGCGACGACTCCGACTACAGTCCCAGCGAGAAGAGGAAATACAGAGAGTACGGCGATCAGTACGGCCCTTCTGTAAGTCTCAGTGAGATTCTGCACCAAAGTTTCAAGACAATAAAGTCATTAATTGTTCTGGTGTTTTCCGTTTGCTTGAAGTCTCATGGGGGCTACAGCAGCTCCAAGAAAGGCAGCTACATGAAGATGGACAAACAGAGTTATGGAGGCTACGATGAATACAACGAGGACAACTACGAGGGAGAGGAGGATGAAGATATGGGAGATGAAGATTATGACGACTTCGCCAAGGAGCTTAACCAGTACCGCAGGGCCAAGGAGGGGGGCCGCGGTGGACGAGGTGGGTCCATTTTAGGGAGCAAAAACTCCATTTGTCATCATTCCAGTAATGTTCGTTCTTTTCTTTATGACACAGCTTTCAGCACAACAAACCGCTGTAAGAGCAGACTACCCCTGAGCATTGCTTCCACTTTGTAATCCTTTCAAAATAAACTGACAGCAGAGACGGGCTGGGGGGTTGCTGGCTGTTTCTCTTTTTTCAATTTGAGGCGGGGCGGGCGGTAGGTGTTCTGTTGAGAAAAGCGCTCCGACTGGAAAAGCATCGTTAGGCGTGTCACTTCCAGGTATCTGCGTCTGAGATAAAGAAGAAACTAAATTACCATGACAGTCACGTTAATTCTTTGTATTCACTCATCTAATCTGGAATTTGAATGTTTAAACATCGCTGCCTTTCCCTGGTCCGTTTGGTTCCTGAAACAAACTGATTGGACTTCACAGTTATATTTAAACAAGTCACTTCTACAACCCTCGTCCGTAATAAAGTTGATCAAAGGAGCGCATTAAGTAGAACGTTACTGCGTCTTTGGTTTGCTCACATTAGCAGTTTATCTTGCAGAACGGTTCTGGAGTCTGTTTGCTTTCCCGGCCCAAAGTCCACAGGTTGGCTGCACGCAGGAGAGTCTCGCTCCAGTTTCATCGCCGTCTTTGTGTCTCTGCAGGGAGCAGAGGTCGCATGAGGAGCCTGCGAGGCCGTGGAGGGCTGAGGGGAGGGAGGAGGGGGCGAGGAGGGAGCAGAGGGCGAGGAGGGAGAGGGAGAGAAAGAATGGGAGGAGACGACGATGGAGACGGCTATGGAGATGAAATGGAGGTGAGGTTTTTAAACTGTTGTTGTTGAAGCAAAAAACGAGACACGTGATTGTAAAACTTCACGCTTCAGTTTAATTCAAGATCATCCTGGTATCGATAAATCAAAGTGGCTTTGTGGAAAGATCAGATTAAAGGAAATAATTCTCTGCACATATTTGTCGTTTGTTCTTCTACGTTACTATAGAGTGCTCGCACGTCGTCATTCCTGAAGCCCTGACTTGTCTAAATCAGAACAGAATGGCAGATTTGCCCGTCATTCCCTTCCCAGAGACTCGACCCTGTAGTTCTGAGGTCATTGTTGAAGATCAGCGGCCGCATTTCTTTTCAGAAAATCTGAACATTTGGGTGTGTGTGGGGGGGGGGGGGGGCATCTCTGGAACCGCTGGTCTGCTTGACATAAAATGTGAGATACTGGTGTGGGAATTTGATAAATTTGCAAAGTTTAATAAAAATCTGAGCTGGTCCAGTAAAATAAAAATGTTTTTTTTGGGTGGGGGAAACGTTTTGGATTGAGCCTCGTGTTAAAGTTAGCTCTTGTGATAAACCAGTGGCTCTTCCTCTTTTCTCTTTTACAGTACGGCGATGACGACTATGAAAACATGGGGGATGAAGAGTACGATGACTACTCGAAAGAACTCAGTCAGTACAAAAAGTCCAAAGACCGAGGCCGAGGTTTGTGGGTTTCATTTATCTGAGTGAATCAAACCTTTATCGACTTGTGGAGTTAGCTTGAAAACAGTAAAAACAAAAATTGACTGGTGTCACTGATTTCTCACCCAGGAGGTAAAGGAGGCCGCAGTCGAGGACGAGGTAGAGGAGGGCGGGGGCTGATCCGAGGAGGAAAAGGTCGAAACAGAGGGAGAGGACGAGGCGACATGGGGAACGATGACGACAACAACGGAGACATGGACAACGGGGTAAAACAAAACGAGGTGCACTGACGCCGAAACAAACCCGCCCCTTTCAAGCTGTTGATTAATGTGTCGATGCTGGTTTCTGTAACTCAGGAGGGGGGCGATGGTCCAGGAGCAGGGAGGAGGCATCATAATGAAAAACACCAGGACAGGAAAGGAAAGGCCATCTGCAAGTACTACATCGAGGGGAGATGCACCTGGGTAGGACTTCACTATTCACTATCAAATGTTTCTGTTTCAGCAGCTTACGCTTTACGTTTAGTGACGTTTCACACTTTCTGTGAGGATACCCAGCAGGTCAAAGGCTTAATTTAACGATCTACTGCAGCCAAAAGGCAAGTGCAGAGTAGGATTCATAGTCAAATTGTGTCAAATTATACAAATTGTGTTGCCATGTCAAAATCCAAGATGGCCACCACTATGTGTGTGTGTGTGTAAACCAACCACTCCCATCATTTGAGGAAACTATGCTTTCTAGTTTTTATCTTGTTTAAAAGTATGGTTTCCTCAAATGATTGAGGTGGTCAAAGATTAATCTATGGGGGCCAGGGCCACCAGTGTCCCCCCCCCCCCCCCCCGGCTCCACCACTGCACCAGGTGGTGTAGAAAGTTGCTCCCTCCAGGATCCGTGACTCTGCTCTGCTTCAAGCAAAATAAAATAACCTCCCTCTGTGTAACTCCTCCACTTTAATATCTTGGACTAAAAACATTTAGGTTTACTTCATTTCTCTGTTCCAGTCCAGAAAAACACTCATCTGCAGAACTACAAACATTCACCATTCAAGCGCCTCAGAGTCGGCTGAATGTAGTATTTATGTTACAAAATGAATAATATAGTGTTAAAAACACGTTAAAATAAAAGTATTTATTGTCATAAAACAGCCATAAAGTAAGTGAGGAGGAAATTTCCAGTTTCTGTGAATTTTTTTTTGTTGAGTTCAAAGGAAAAGTGTGAATGACTGAGGCTACAAACTCAGAGCTCGCCCCCTGAAACTCGTCAGGAGTTATCTGTGGATCTTCGTTTACTTTAGTCGTCAGCACGGTTCTAGTTCAACGAGAACTGCTCTCACGTTGACAATCTGTAGAAAGGTATAAATTATGAAGACATTATTCAACTGTTTGTAGATTGCAACAGCACCCTGGAGCAGCATTAATGTGTGGTCTGACGGTGAAGACAAAAGGTTTACGAATGTCCCTCCATCTTGTCCAACCACCAGGGGGACCACTGTAACTTCAGCCACGACATCGAGATGCCCAAGAAGAAGGAGTTGTGTAAATTCTACATCACGGGGTTCTGCGCCCGAGCCGACCACTGCCCCTACATGCACAATATCCTTTACCGCTGCCCAGCTCAGAGGGACGTCCTCCTGGTTTCACTCCCGTCTCTTGTCTGGAGAGAAACTCGAGTTGTGTTTGACCAAAATGAAGCGACAGAAGTTAAAATGTTAAAAAAGTCCTGTGTTCCTCCTTGACTCTCACGTCACGTGAATTTCCTTGTAAGTTGTTCCACACCACCGGGAACTGTGTGAACGGAGAAGAGTGCATGTTCTCCCACGATTCCCTCAACGACGACACCCAGGAGCTGCTCAACAAGGTGGGGGTCCTCCGACGTTCTCTTTTTGGAGAACTGCTCGTTTACATGAAATGAGGCGTAGTTTCAGCGTTTCAGGTCGTCGTTTGAAGATGAACCCGTTTCACGTTGTTTCGCAGATGCTTGCAGAGGATGCAGAAGCTGGAGCCGAGGATGAGAAGGAGGTGGAGGAGCTGAAGAAGCAGGGCATCAACCCTCTTCCTAAACCCCCTCCTGGAGTGGGACTCCTCCCTACGCCTCCTCGGCCCATTTCGATGGACACCAACACAGGGGTGGGGGATTATGGTGGGCCCGCAGCATGTGACTTTGGGGGTCATCCTGGACCCATCCAGGGTCCTATTGCGGTTCCAGCTCCTGTCCCTGGACCCAACCCCAGCCCTGGTCCCCCTGTCCATGGTCCTGATGGAAGTCCATTCCTGGGAGGGCCACCCCCAAATCCCAGTGTCCCTCCTCCCCACATGGTCCCTCCACCTGCAGGTGGAGGAGCCGGGAGCTGCGGGGGGAAGAAGATCCCCTCGTTGTTTGAGATTAAAGTCCAGCCGACGGGACAGCTGGCCCAGAAACTGGCCGTCAGGTAGGAAGTCCAGAATCATCTTTAAGATTAAAATCCATCTTTAGATCTGACTTCACCTGCAGAGCTGCGCAGACTTGAAGTTACATTGAGTGTTTTGTGTCAGAAGCCAGGTTCCCAGTGGAGGCCAGGCTCAACCCTCACCTCCTGGACCACAAGGACCCCCTGGTGCTGCTCCGCCCCGCTTCCCTGCCCCTCCAGGCATGATGTCCCCCGACATGGGCTCCAGCGCTGGTGCAAATCAGGGTCCTCCGAACATGGGGCCCTGTGGACCCCCCATGATGGGAGGATTTCCACCTGGTGACGGTCCTCCTCAGGGGGGAGGAAACTTCTTCAACAACTTCTACAATCAGCAGGAGGGCATACCGATGGAGGGGGTGGTGTCAGAAGGTGAGAAACGAAACGTCCGATGGTCACAGTGACGACTGATGGAATAAAGCGCTTTATTTTCAAACTCATGAGCACTTCCTGTTTCCTCCCAGGCGACAGCTTCACCGGCATGGAGGAGCGAGGAGGAGCGGGGGATTTTAATAATCATTCAGGGGGCCAAGAAGGCTCGGCTAATGGCTCCTCAGCCAGCCAGGGAGGGATCTCTGTTCCCGACTTCCTGCCTCCGGCTCAGCGCGTTCTGTTCATGAGGATCCAGCAGAAGCAGCAGGAGGAGGAGGAGAGAGCTCGCAGGATGACTGAGGGAGGAGCGGACAGGAGTAAAGATGTTGAAGGTAAATGTTCACCGTCAGGTTTCTGGATCATTTCAACTTTGAAAAAGAACGTGTTTTTGTTTGTTAATTCTTAGAAATGTTCTTCCGGTCTCCAGGTGACTCAGGAAACTGGTACTCCAGTGAAGATGAGGACGGCGGTGGCAGCGTGACCTCCATCTTGAAGACGCTTCGTCAGCAGACTCAGGCTCCTCAGAAGTCTGACAGCCACCCGAGTGACCCCCGTCTCCAGAAAGCTGCTCCCACCAACCTCCCCGCTCGCCCAGCAGACCCCCGATTGGCTCGGGACCCTCGCCTGGCCCGCATCACCGACTCTGCTCAACACCCAGACCCGGCTCAGTCCACGGCCGGCCCGCCTTCCTCAGGACCGCCTGCAGATCCGAGATTAGCCAGGCTAGCTGCCTCGTCAGGATCCAGCTCACATTCACCTCCTGCTTCGAAGCCAGAACCTCCTCTGATCTACAAGCCCCCGCCTCTTACAGCCCCAGCAGCAGAGGAGGAGGAGACGGAGCGGGTTCTAAGGGACAAGCCCGTGCCGATTCCTTTGGACCCGCTCATGGGCATGGCTCTGAGGGACCCCCGCTCCCAGCTGCAGCAGTTCAGCCACATCAAGAAGGACATCGTTCTGCACATGCCGGCCTTCTGTAAAACCATCACCTGGTCCCCTGAAGACCTGCTCCCACTGCCTCTTCCCAAACAGGACCTCCTGCCACTCCCACCAGGCATCCCCCCTGTACCCTCCCTGGACCCCCGCCTGTCCAGAGCTCAGCAGCTCCACAGGTCACAGTCTCCCCCCGTACAGCCCCCTCCCTCGATGGATCCCCCCGTGCCTTCCTCCTCTTCCCTCCCGGACTTTGAGCTGCTTTCTCGTATCTTAAAAACCGTGAACTCGAGCCCGTCCAAGACTTTGTCTCCCCCCCACCTGCCCACTCCTGCTTGTCCTGCTTCTCTGCTGGTTCAGCCTCCCCCCGTGACTACCTCACTCGCAGAAAAACCAGTGGACCAGCGTGTCGCCCGAAAAACTCCGCCTGACTCCCGTCTCCAGCCACCGAAGTCAGCTCTGAAGCAGCCATCAGAACCGGCGCCTGCTGCCCCCGTGTCCGCTGCGCCTCCAGCAACAGCAGCAGGTTCCCCCCCTTCCACCATCGCCCCCTACGACCCGAGGCTCCTCTCCTCAGGGGGAGCAGGGTGCGGTGTAGGAGCCGGGACACCAGGGGGAGCCAGTGTGCTGAGCAGCATCAGCCTGTACGACCCGAGGACTAACAAACCAGGGAGCCCCGCATCCAGCGGTGGCTCCAACAACTCCCCCTCCTCAGCCAGCTCAGAGTCCAAACCCAGCGACCCCACGGGGGGAAAACCCAAGTCCAAGGAGCCCCTGTTTGTTCGGAAGTCCGCACTGGACCAACCAGAACCGGAGAAAAGTGGAGAGCAAGGTACGGATCGATATAACAGCTACAACCGGCCGCGGCCGAAGCCCACGCCCTCACCTAACTCCACGACCCAGGTGGGGCCTGCCCCCGCAGCTGGAGGGCAGGGCCCACCTGGGGCTGCTGCTGCTGCAGATCCAGGACCCGCTGGAGTCCACAACCTGCCCGTGTCCTCTCTGTTCGGGGTCGTGAAACAGGCCGCCAAACCGGGCGGGACAAGTAGCCCCTTTGGAGGGAACAGCCCGGCCCAGTCCGACCCAGCAGCCACCGAGCAGGACAACGCCTCCCTGAAGGACGTTTTCAAAGGATTCGACCCGACAGCCTCACCGTTCTGCCAGTGACCCGACCCGGAACTCGAGTCCTAGAACCAGAACCTGCTGCTCCGCCAGGGTTCTTGTAGGATTTATGGACACTGGAAAAAAAAGAATCGTAGAGCGTGCACTGCAGCAGCTGCCTGTAACAAACACACACACTCACTCACACACACACACACACACACACACACACACACACACACACACACACAGTGTTGTGGATGAGTTGATCTGAGAGACTCTTGTAATGAGAAACGTTTAAAGTTAGATTTCTATTTTAATCAAACTTATCGATGTATAAAAGATATATTCTCTTGTCTCAGACAGACGAACGTATAAAATGAATCGTTTCGCTTCACAGGTTTCATTTTATTTCCTTCACTCTCATTTGTTTCGTTGTAAATTATGTTTCTTTAAACCGGTGCACTGTTTGTTTGTTTGTTTGTTTGTTGACAGCGTCGGGGGGAACATCTCCTCCTAAATATGCCTCGATTGTGATTTTTGACTTTTATTTAACTAAACGGCACCGAAGCAACTCTCCCCCGTCATCACTTCCTGTGCACCGACACACGTTTCCTTTAACGTGTCTCTGGATAAAGAGTAAATCTGTAATAAGTTTGTTTTTGTTAGTATTTATTTTTGTACTTCTGAGGTTTATATTCTTATTATTAGCTCTTATTTAGCTCTTACCCCGGACCTGTCAGTAACCACTACGCTCACGCTCTTTTTTCACACTCCGGCCTTCGTTTGCATCGCGCCGCACGGCGAGGACGCCGCACGGCGAGGACGCCGCACGGCGCTCGTTGTTGTTTCCTTGGTTTTGAACCGAGCGTTTAACTCTTCCGAAATCAAATTTTGCTGCTTGGATCAACTGAAGCGGTTAAACGTTAAATGTATCAGAATGATAACGTTAAAGTAGAACAGCCGCAGTTTTCGAGCGTTTGGGTCGAGCAGCGCCGCGACAATCACAAACTGAAGTTCGCCTGGTCGGCCTGAGCGCGACGACGCTTTCAGAGACGCTGCAGCAGGAGGAGTTTGTTTTTTTATCCCCGGGCTCGTTTGAGAAGCTGAAGCTCTCAGGATTGTGTATAAACGGCGATAATTTTAATTTATTTCTCTCTTTTTCGTACCCGGACACTCGCTCCCTTCCTTCTGAACCGAATCATGCCGCCCGTGTGGCGTCTGCTCAGCTCCGTGGATGCGGTCGTTAGAGTCGTGAGACTCGAAAACTGCTCCGAGCGCTGTCGGCTCCTTCCTTATTACAAACATCAACCTTATTCCTGTTTGTCTGTAAATTCTTCCTCTTGTTTTGTACATTTCACCAGTAAAACGACTCGTTGGCGTTTTCTAACTGCAGGTGAGGTTGGACGTGCTTAAATTAAGTTGATCATCCATTTAAAACTTATTATTTTGGGTATTTTCTGTTTGGATCTTTTTACTCTTTTCTGTACAAATAAACTTTTTCCCCCCTTCATTTAATTTTGAAAAGATTTAATCTTTTCTACAATAAATTGAGTAAAATGTCATCAAAGCGCCTGATGGTCTGTTTTCATTACAGCCTGTAAATGAAGTCGTAAAGTTTTACCTGCACTAAAACTTTGACTTGATCCCAACAACTCGGAGAACCGTACGGTAAAGGTTTTGGTTGTCAGATGACTGCAGGTCTTAAAAAGACTTTGTTTAAAACGTGCACGTTACGCATCGTTTTTATTCCTCTCGTGGTTTTTACACAATCACAGTTCGTACAGATTTGACTCTTCTGATTCTAACTGTTTTTTAATTGAACCTTTCTCACTCCCTCGACTCTTTTTGGACATTTAAACAAACTACGTGAACCTGGAGGGACATTTGTCTTTTGCTCAGAGTGTGTGTAGAATCTGCCCACAGTACAGAGAGCACATCCGCAGAATCCGTGCTGTTTTGGCTCCAAACTGGAAGTGAAGGGTCTTTTTAACTTGTCGTGTTTTGAACATAAAACATTGTAGAAATTTAATAATCCTCACGCGCGACCGTCGGGATCTTCTGCTGCGCACGTTCAAGGCGTTTTAAGATTGGACGTGTAGTTTTTATGCATTGACGGATCGTTTGAGGCTTACTTTTCAGTCTGCTTCTGCCTGCCTTTCATTAACTTCAGGGAGTGACGTGTGTGGTTACCATGGTGACCAAAAGGAGCCACTAGCAGCAGCTTGAACATTTCTTTTTCCTCTTGGCTCACTTTAACGTTTGTCAGCTTGACGTGGGGGGGGGTTGGCGGCGTTGATGCTCCAGAGTTCCTTCAGGGGTTTTCAGCTCCGTGTTGAGATGGAACTGTTCCCGTCTGCAGCCGGACAGCTGCAACTAAATCACTCCGTTTAAAAATGTGTTGGGACTTGTTGATTCAGGAGTTCTGGCTCGGGGCTCGGCCTGCCTCGATTTGGATCAGCGCCTCCACAGCACGCTGCTGCTTCCTGGTTCACTATGATCCTGTGATGACTCACTTCCTGCTGCGCCCCGTCCTGCAGCGCTGGCTCCATCCTGTACCTCAAAGGCTTCCTGTGACACATGCACACACACACACGTGCACACACCTGGCTAATGTCAGCTGCACCTTCACATTGCAGCTGTTTTAATTTTCAGCTTCAATTTAGCTAGCATTAACTTTTTGATAAGCTTTTAGAAATAACAGGGCTACATTAGGTTTTAACTACTTTTAAAATTAGCTAAAGATTTGTTAATTTTAGCTTTTAACTACTGTTAAGCAGATTTTTGATTTCAGGTGCAGTTTAAGAAATTTTAAGTATAATTTTGCTACATTTATCTTTTAGCTACAATTATTCAAATTTTAGCTTATACCTATTTTGTTAGATTGCAGCGTTTAGCTATAATTGTGCATATTTTAGCTATTGTTTTGCTTTGATCTGTGGTTTAATAGATTTGAAATCTTTGCTACAGTTTTGCTGCGTTTACCTTTTAGCTGTGATTTTGCTACATTTAGCCGTAGTCTATATTAACTAATTTAACTTTAGCTACTTTTTGTTTCTATTGGCCTTTAGCTATTGTTTTTCTAACTAGCTTTTGGTTTGATGTTGCTACATTTAAGTTTTTAACTGCGATTGATTTAATTTTAGCCTTTAGCTTTTTTTTTTTTTTGCTTGTAGATATGATTTTACAAGGATTTTTATTGTCATTCACATCACATGTACATGAGGTGGAACGAAACTATACGTATTTTGCTACTTTTATCTTTTTTTTTCTACTCTTGCTAATTTTATTTATTTTTGGCTTTTGTTTTTAGCTTGTAGCTACAGTGGTCATTTAGCTTTAAGCTACTTTTTTTCTAGTTAGTTTTGCTACCTTTAACTTTACTTGCTTTTATCCCCTTTGGCTTTTAGTTGTTTCGCTAATTTTAGCTTTTGCTACATTTTTTACTATAAACAGCTGAATTTATTTTGTAGCTCCTGATTTGGTCACTGTAGCTTCTTTAGACTGTTTGCTATCTTTAGCTATGTCCTGCTCGATTTAGCTGATATATTTCACCGTTTTCTGATGTGATATGTGATGGAGACGAACAGCCGTTCTTCGGCTGTTTGTTGATTCCGTCCCTTCAGGTGTTAAGCTCCTCGGGTGTGTTTATTTTTAGAGGACCTGATCCTCTTAGCCTTCAGCTGGGATCTGAGGAGCGCCGGGCCCTGCAGTGCAGGTTCTGCTCCCGTGGTGGTGTTTGCTGAGCAGAACCGTCCAGTCTGAGCTCTGTGGAGTCTCTGAGGCCTCTTTTTGTTTCTGTTCTGTTGTTGTGTTGATGGAGGAACCATCTTTACCGTGACTGACGTGTGCCGCAGCAACACGCGTGTTCAACACAGAGGCTGCCGTCACATGAGCAGGAACAACAAGCTGATCATCACAAACACCTGCTCTCTGGGTTTCTGACGCCATGACGGGTTCTGTTCAAGGTTCAATGTGACTTTATTGTCATTCGCATCACATGTGGTACATGAGGTGGAACGAAATAAAGGTTCCAGTTACACTCAAAAATATAAAGTATTTAAAAAAAGAAACAGTATAAAGGGATCTAAGATGTACGCTAAACAATAATGTAATATAATACGGTGTATTGAGCTGTTTCAGTCATTCATGAATCAAAACATTCAGGAGTTCAGTGCTGTCCCTCTTATTATTAATAACGTTTATACGTTTTAAAATATTTTACTTTATTTAGTTATTTTACCCACAGAAATATGTTCAGATTTTCTTCAAAAACATTCTTCTCTTGGAAATCTTCAGCAGAAGTCTTCTTACTTGTAGCTTTTAGCTACCAATCGGCTACTTTTAGTTTGATCCTTTTGATATTTTTACTATTATCCAGCATTGTTGCTCCTTTAACCATTTAGCTATCCTTTGGATACATTTATCTTTCAGCTAGTGCTTTGCTACTTTGAGCTTCAAGCTAACATCTTGATATTTTTAGCCTGTTGCTAAATTTAGCTTTTGCTGCTTTTAGTTTTACTTTTACTAGTTTTAGATTTTTACTAGTTTTGCTAATTTCAGCTAGTGTGGTTTGTTCTTTTTAGTTTTAGCTCACTTTTTACTTTTTTTGCTTTTAGCTAGGCAAGCTAGCGTTTTGATACTATTTGTTAGCTTTTGCTAAACATAAGTTTTACTGCTTTTAGTTTTACTTTAGCTACGTTTGGTTTTTAACTAATTTTTATAGTGTTAGGACATGTTTGTTCCTTATTTAATTTAGCTAACATTTTTCCTCTTTAGGCATTTAGCTAGTTTTTTGCTACTTTTAGCTTTCAGCTAGCTTTTTGATAATTTTAATGTTTTGCTACTTTTAGCTTTCAGCTAGCTTTTTGATAATTTTTATGTTTTGCTAAGTTTAGCTTTTGCTGCTTCTAGCTTTACTTTAGCTATAATTAATTATTATCTTGAGTAATTTTAGCTAGTGTTTAGGAATCAGTTTAATTCCTTTTAGCTAGCTTTTTTTTAGCTTCAACCCTTTGTGGTACTTGTCTTTTGCTGCTTTTAGCTTGAGTTTTGCTACTTTAAACGTGTAACTAGTTTTGCTAGTTTTAGCTTGTGTGTTTTGGTCCTATAAGTTTTAGCTAACATTTAGCCTCTTTTAGCATTTAGCTAGTGTTTTGCTACTTTTACCTTTCAGCTAGCTTTTTGATAACAATGTTTTGCTAATTTTAGCTTTTGCTGCTTCTAGCTTTATGTTAGTTACTTTTTAAAACATGTTTGAAAATAGTGTTTTGTTTCTTTTAATTTTAGCAGCTTTTTTACTTAGTTCGTTTCAAAATAAAAGCGTTATAATTAAAACCATTTGGACTTACAACTGAACCTGAACTTTGGTGTTTCAGACATAAACAAACAAACAAACACAAACACTGATCAGTAGCGCTTCTAGCCCATGTCTTCTTGTGTGTCTATTTGTTAGCAAAATATTCCACGAACCACTGGACACATTAAAAAAACTGGCAGGAAGTAATCATTGGATATTGATCTACAACTGATTAACTTTTAACATTAATCTAATTCACAATCATGTTGTTGTTCTACCATTTCACCTAAAGCCATCTCATGACTTTCAGAGAAAATGACCCAAAACATTTGAAAGCAGCAAAAACAATCAAATCTCATGACAGTTTGTTTCAACAAGAAAAACATTAAATTAATATTTATTTCAAGTAACAAACCGAGCCGCGCCTCATCCATTTAGGGTTTACATATTTATTCGTTTAATTACATTTCAGCCTTGGATGACGTGGATGCGGGTCGGGCCTCGCCATCCTTCATTCCCAGAGTCGCCAACGTCAACATCTTCACTTCCTGTTGTGGAGCGGACCGAGCTGGTCCTGTTGGTGACTGGCTGGTTCCCAAAAACGTGTCCGCTCCAACACACGCTCTGCAGCGCTGCAGTCAACAACACACACACGCCGTGCACGCACACGCACACACAATACTGGACTCTGTCCAGAACCAACGTGGCCTGAGCTGGACGTTTGTTTGTCTTGTTTTTCAGCCGTGAAGGTTCCCAGGTTCTGTCTGTCTGTAAACAAACATAAACAAACATGTAAACAGTAACACACATGTAAAGTCTATGTGAACCCGGACCATTAACATTAGTCGAAAACTCCGACATCTCTTCCTGTAAATAAGGCACAAGGTTTCCCACGGCGGCGGTACTGTGGAGGTTGAGCCAGGGGTCAAAGGTGACGTGGCTCCGAGGCAGCGGCAGGAAGTCGTCACGGAGTCGAGACGAAGAAAGGAGCTGCTGCAGACAGAACCGCCATCGTCAACTCCTCCGAGTCCAGAAAAGGAATATATTTCAGGATCTTTATTCAAGATGACTGAGATCAAAAGAAACATTACGATCACCATGGTAACCACACACCTACATCTGTCACTCCCTGACTGCCAAGTTAAACAAAACATACTTAAAAAAATAATAATAATAACTCTATGTTTGTTTGAAATTGTTTTTAACCCTCCTGCTGCCTTTGGGTCCAAATGATCCCCTCGACCTCAGTTTTGAAGCTGAGGCCTGGGGGGTCATTTTGACCCAAGGGCAGCAGGAGGGTTGACTGACGAACACGAGAAAGTTCGTCACGTGTTCCTCTCATATTCAGTCAGTGAATGATTTCCAGTTTTTCCATCAGCAGCTGAAAACAAAATAAGTGACAAGAGAGGAAAACTGTAAATTTGTTGTTTGAGAGTCAAAATATTCCACTTTATATGACATTTTGCTGTTATCAGTTACATCCAGGAACATTTTAATGACCATCTGCCTCCTCCTCTTCATCACATCAACACAGACTCTCTGACTGTCCCAGGACTGGTCCTCCTTCTTTCCCACAATCCTCTCCTCCTCTGGCATCTCCTTGTCCCCCCCCCCCCCCCCCCACACACTTCCTCTCTGTGAAGACTCGAGGTCGTCCGGAGGGTCAGAGTCCACGCCCGCCTGGAACAAACACACAGAAATAGACATCAGCAGCAGAGAAAGAGAGGAAGGGACGAGGCCGGATGGTCGCTTTGCAGCTTATCACTGAGCCTGAATGAGGCGAGGACAGAACGAGACGGAGACATGAGAGCGAGGACACAGGAGACGGGTGCCATGTCTTCACCTGGTTAGGTTCTGCAGCTGACATTCACAGGTTGACATTTAAGTCGTCTTTAGATGTTCTTCCCCCCACCAAAGCCCCTCTCTGCAGCCAGCTGCACTCTCAGAAGTGGAAACTGCAGTGGCCCTGAGGTGGAAATGAACAAACAATGGAATTACATTTCAAAAAACAAAATGAAATTTGAAAAAAACACGAAAAAACACAACATTTGAAAAAAACGGAATTGCATTAAGCCAAAGTGGAAGTGGCCAAAGCGGAAGTGACCAAAGTGGAAGTGGCCACAGAGGAAGTGGCCGGAATCACATTTGAAAAAATGGAATTACATTTGAAAAAAACAAAATTACATTTGAAAAAAACGGAATTACATTTGAAAAAAACTGAATTACATTAAGCCAAAGCAGAAGTAGCCAAAGCAAAAGTGGTGAAAGTGGAAGTGGTTGGAATTACATTTGAAAAAACGAAATTACATTTGAAAAAACGGAATTACATTTGAAAAAACAGAATTACATTAAGCCAAAGTGGAAGTAGCCGAAGCGGAAGTGACTAAAGTGGACGTGGTCAAAGCGGAAGTTGCCAAAGCGGAAGTGACCAAAGTGGAAGTGGCCAAAGTGGAATTGGCCGGAATCACATTTGAAAAAGTTGAATTACATTAGAAAAAAACGGAATTACATTTGAAAAAACTGAATTACATTAAGCCAAAGCGGAAGTAGCCAAAGCAAAAGTGGTCAAAGTGGAAGTGGTTGGAATCACATTTGAAAAAACTGAATTACATTTGAAAAAAACTGAATTCCGTTTGAAAAAACTGAATTACATTTGAAAAAAACGGAATTACATTTGAAAAAACTGAATTACATTAAGCCAAAGCGAAAGTAGCTGAAGCGGAAGTGGCCAAAGCAGAAGTGGCCAAAATCACATTTGAAAAAAATGAATTACATTAAGCCAAAGCGGAAGTAGCCAAAGCAAAAGTGATCAAAGTGGAAGTGGTTGGAATCACATTTGAAAAAACTGAATTGCATTTGAAAAAACGGAATTACATTTGAAAAAACTGAATTACATTTGAAAAAACGGAATTACATTTGAAAAAACTGAATTACATTAAGCCAAAGCGAAAGTAGCTGAAGCGGAAGTGGCCAAAGCGGAAGTGGCCAAAATCACATTTGAAAAAACTGAATTACATTAAGCCAAACTATAAGTGGTGTTTTTTTGGGTTTTTTTTCATATTCTCAATTAAAACACAACTGAACAAATGGTACATGGATCCCACACCTTTCACGAGTTTGTTTTTGTATCTTGTTACTGTACATTGTTCTGTTGTTCTATGTTGTTAATAAAGAACAAGTAAAAATAATAATAATAAAAAAAAACACCACTTAGGGTTTGGCTTAATGTAATTCTGTGTTTTTCAAATGTTCATTTACACCTCAGGGCCACCGTAGGAAGCACACGCAGCTGTTTACCAACAAATTACCAGAATTCCTGCCTGTGAGGTCACTCCGTGTCTCCGTTGTGTCATTCATGACTTTCTCTGCACATAAAATGGAAAGAGGCACCGGTGCTCATTGTTCACGCTTTAATGTGAGCCAGGAGAGTTCACACACTAAAAACAAACACTTTTAAGGCCTTTTAGTGCAAAACAGCAACGTTTATCTGAAGAAAAGGGAAAAAAGGAGCTAAAAAGACTGAATTTAGTTGGATTAGTTTCTTTTAATGATCATACTAGGAAATACTGAACTCAGACTGTGTTTCTACAAATAAATTGATTTCTTAATATTTTAAGAAACTTTGGTAAAGTTACAGATCTTCATGTTTTATTAAAACGCTTTCTTTAAAAAATAATAATTATTTTGTGTACTAATATTACTTGTGCTGTGGTAATGGGTTAAGTTTTTTTTGTTTTAGTTTTTCTTATTATTATTTGAATTACTTTATGTCAGATGAAAAGCTTGTTTATGGGTGTTTAAAGTTAAGAAAAACAAAGTGATGCTGTCACAGCCTCAGATTGGACCGGAGAACGCAGACGGTCACGAGGAGCTCAAATAAAATGAATTTACTTCATTTTAAACTAAACTAAAGTTTAAAAAGGGGGGGCGGGGGGTTAAGGCACGAGGAGACTCAAGGAGGTACAAAGTGGCTCAAAAAGGATGCACAACAATGCTCAGCTGGAGCGTGAGGTGACCTGGGCTGATGAGTGGAGCGGCTGCAGCTGGGCCAGGTGAAACAGGAAGCAGGTGGAGAGGGGCGTGGCATGCTGACCAGAAACACACACAGGTGGCTGGAGGTACAGAGGAACACACAACTAAACACAAGACTCACAAACAGAAAATAATCATTACAACCAGAACGAAATAAACGCAACAAAAAAAACAGTAGATCCTGAAACTTGTTGCATATCCTCGCTGCCTTTCATGAAAAGTTTTAAACAAAGACCTCATGGGATCTGTGAGCCCTCAGAGTATCTGCTACAGATGACCCCCAGCTACTACCACACCAGGTTTTAGCTCAATATCTGCAAAATACTGATTTTTAACCTTTTTTTTTATTATTTAAGTCAGTTGACATTGGCAGCCGTCTGGAATCAGGTGGACTCCAGAGAATAATTAGCTGTAAAAAAAAAAAACTTTCTTATAAATTCATCCAAAGATTTACAAGATATTTTCTTAACAGATAGACACGTGACCGTACAAAACCATTTTTGTTGGTCGTTCAGAATCAAACAGTTTTAAAACAGCAGAGAACGACTTTGGTCCCAAGCGGACTAGTTTTTAGCTCATCAGTATATAGATATTAAGGTAACCTTTCCTCTAAACCCCACTAGAAAAGGTTTGAACGATCCCTTTAAGCCTAAGCTAATGTCTCAGCAGCAGCTAATTAAAGTTTCTGGGAAGGAGGCTGATCCAACTGTGCGGCTTTTCCTGAAGAGGCTTTTATTATGAAATGACATCTCATCCTGACAGTAATTCTGTCTGGTTGCGTAAGAACGGGGAGAGAAGACGGGTCGGTTCTGGATGGGGTTCGTCTCCACCTCGGGCCAATCTGTTGAGAACAACAGAAACAAATCTGCTGCGTTTCATGAAACTGATCTTCTGTTGGTCTTTGGGGTTTGGTTCTGCTCAACTTGGACAGAGCCCAGGCTGCTCTCTAATCTTTTGTTTGGGGTAAAACACTCCCACCCCACTGCCCCAGCGCCCCTACTTCAGGGTTGGAGAGCCTCTCTGGGGGTCTCGGCATGGGGCGGGGGGGTGTGGACCCAACTCGTGTGTTTACTGAACTCATGTGTTTGAGCAGGAACATTCCTGCTGTGTGACATCCTTCAGAGAGGTTGTGAAATTCTGCTCTTATCTAGTTTACACATTCCAGACGGTGAGCGAGATGCTCCCACGAGCCGACACAAACCAAGGTCTGTCGTTTTGGCTCGTCTGACACACTTTCTTAGACAGCATTCGTCCTGAAGACACATCAAAGCCTGAACCTCCAGCAGGAAGTGTGTTGCACAACGACCCCGCAGAAGGCCACGGACGGTCAAAGTGATCTTTAAACAAGAAGCGCTGCAGGACCAGTTTAAACCAGAGGGTGTTTGTGATTCTCGTGCAGTCCTGGAAGAACTTTAACTGTTTTAGACTCAGGAAACAGAATGCATTGGTTTTCAAATAAAAAAAAATATATATAAATATATATTTCACAATGCAACATAGTAATGCATTGAGTCTTCACTTCGTCACAGTCTCCCATCCTGAGCGAGCGCATTGGCAACAGTGGAAAGGAAAAACTCCCTTTTAACAGGAAGAACCAGGATCAGGATCAGGATGAGCGGCCATCTGCTTCGACCAGCTGGGGTTTGAGAGGACAGGAAGTAGAAATAGACAAACATAGAATGACAGGTCCGGGTGTACTTTCTATAGGAAGAAAGAAAAAAACAAAACCAAACAAACCCTGGATGTTCAGGATAGAAATACAAACAGATAGAGTGGAGCAAGTAAAGACAGTAGCAGAGAAATGGAAATTATTTGTTCTCCAGCAGTCTAACCCAAGTCAACCCTAACTATGGGATTTATCAAAAAGGAAAATCTTAGGTCTAATCTTAAAACTGGACAGTGTGTCAGCCTCACGGACAGAAACTGGAAGTTGGTTCCACAAGAAAGGAGCCTGATAACTGAAAGATCTTCCTCCCATTCTACTTTTGGGAACTCTAGGAACCACAATTAAACCTGCAGTATGACAGCAAAGCGCTCTGTTAGGAAAACATGGAACAGTAAGATCTGTAACGTAAGATGGAGCCAGGTTGTTGAGAGATTTGTGGGTTAGAAGTAAGATTTTGAATTCAATTCTAGATTTGACAGGGAGCCAATGGGGAGAAGCTAAAACTGGTGAAAAATGATCTGTCCTACCAACGCTCATTGAAACTCTTGCAGCAGCATTTCGGATCAAATGAAGACGTTTTAAAGAAGTGTTTGGACACCCAGATGATAACTGATAACCATTACAATAGTCCAGTCTAGACGTGACAAATGCATGGACCAGTTTTTCTGCATCATTTTTAGACAAGATGTTTCTAATTTTAGTGATATTACGCAGGTGGAAGAAGGAGGTTCTAGTAACGTTTTTAATGTGGGGGTCAAAATATATATCCTGATAAAAAAAATAACATTAGAGCTGAAGGCCAGATTAATGCCTAGAGAAAGCGAAAGTTTGCAAAATTTATTCCTAAGATGCTCAGGTCCATAAAACCTCTGTCTTGTCTGAGTTTAAAAGCAGAAAATTAAGGGTCATCCAGATTTTTATGTCTTTAAGACATGCTTGTATTCTAAGTAACTGATTAGACTCAGTGGGTTTCATGGACAAATATAACTGAGTATCATCAGCGTAACAATGAATATTGATCCCATGCTGCAACGTTACCTGGAACGTTATGGAAGCATATATAAAGAGTATTTGTCCAAGCACTGAACCCTGAGGAACTCCATGACTATTTTTGTTGTATGAAGACAATTCATTATTTACATTTACAAACTGGAATCTATCAAATAAATGTGATTCAAACCATTTTAATTCAATTAAATTCAGTTTATTTATATAGTGACAAGTCACAACATTAGTCAGAGTCATTTCTGTAATCCCAATATCAGATTCAAACCTCTGTATTTGAATATTGTGATCAACTGTATCAAATGCAGCACTGGGATCTAACAGGACCAGTGTAGACACAAGGCCATTATCTGAGGCCATGAGAACATCATTAGTAACTTTTACCAGTGCTGTTTCTGTGCTATGATGAGCCCTAAACCCTGACTGAACCTCCTCAAGCAGATTATTTCTGTTCATATATTCACACAATTAATTTGCAACTTTTCTCAAGAATTTTTTTAATGAATGTTGGATTAGATATAGGTCTATAAATGGCCAGTATTCCTGGATCAAAATCAGGTTTCTTAAGTAAAGGTGTAATTACAGCAACCTTAAAGCGCTGTGGTACGTAGAACTGTTCATTAGAGACAAATTAAGGCAATCCAAAATGTGGCTATTAGTCTGCGGGAATACCTCTTTAAACAGTCTGGTTGGGATGGGATCTAGCAGACATGTTGATGGTTTGGATTAATCTTTTTTATTTATTTATTTACAGCTCAGCAAGCTCAACAGGACAAAAACTGTCCAACCATAAATTAGGTTCTAGTAACATTTCTAAAGTTGCCTCATCTGATGGAATTGGAGGCAATAGTAGGAAGGAGGGTTTGAATTTTCTCTCTAATTGAAATCATTTTATTTAGAATCTCGTGAAGTTATCACTGCTTATTGCTATAGGGATACATGGCTCAGCAGAGACGGGACTTTTAATTAGTCTAGCTATATTAAAGAACAGAAACCTGGGGTTATTTTTATTATCATCTATGAATAATATACAGTTCTAGCTTTATGGGGGGCTCTCTTATACAGTATGTTAGCAGGCTATCTCTCCAAGTTAAATAAAATTCTTCCATGTTATCGGATCGCCATTTTCTTTTCCAGCTTTCTAGAAGCCTGTTTTAAAGTATAGTAAGTAACTCAGAATTGAACCAAGGAACCAGTTTCATCTGATTGATGACTTTCTTTTTCAGTGGAGCACTTTTATCAAGTTAAATTTGCATTGAAGTTGTAAAATTATCAACCAAATCATCTAAGTCAATGCTCTCTATTGAATTACTTTGCAAGACAGAGGAAAACAACATTGGAAGAGATTCTGTAAATTCGGGTAGTGACTGAAAGAATGAGATTGCAGATGCAGGCAGTTGAAATAAGTTTCCTCTGTGCGGTGGTAGAGATAGGGTGAGAAGTTCAGTTATCTGGGAGAGACTCGGAATAGAACCGCTACTCCTCCACATCCAGAGGAGACAGTTGAGGTGGCATCATCTGGTAAGGATGCTTCCTGGGCACCTCCAGAGGGAGGTGCTTTGGGCATGTCTGACTGGGAGGAGATCCCGGGGAACACGTGGGACGGTGTCTCTTTGTTGACCTGGGAATGCCTTGGGATCCTCACAGAAGAGCTGAAAGAGATGTCTGGGCTCCCCTGCTCAAGCTGCTGCCCCCACGACACGACTTCGGAACAAGAGGAAGATAATGGATGGATGGATGGATGGATGGAACAACACAAAAACATTCAAAAAGGCAGGGGCAGAGAGGGTTTGTGCAAACCTTACAAACCTGAGCTCAGATCTTGAGTGGAGCACGCCATCAGAAGAAACCATCATGGTTTGCGAAATTACATATAAGACGGAGTTTGAGGAAGTTCTGGCCAGCGCAGGAGACAAGCTGGTGGTGATGGACTTCACAGCTACGTGGTGTGGTCCCTGAAAAATGATTGGTCCAGTGTTTGAACAACTGTCAAAAGAACAGGGGGACAAAGTGATTTTCATTAAGGTGGATGTGGATGAGGCTGCTGACGTGAGCGCTGTGGCATTAACTGCATCTTCTACACGAACAGACAGAAGGTGTTTGAGTTTTCTGGAGCCAACCAAGAGACGCTAAAGAAAAAAGTGGTTGCGCTGCAGTAGACCAAAGCTTCAGTGACGTCCACACTGTCTCCACCTGAGCAGCACTTCCTGTTGTCACAATCAGCTCTTCTGTGCCACACAGGAAGTATTTGTATTCCACTCGTAACACTGACAGTCCTGTCAGTAGCTGCTTTAATATATGCCTGACGTTACAACACCAACCTGTTGTCATCCTTTAATTCTGTTACAAGTAATTGCTAGAACTCCTGAAAACTGCTGTATAGGATTTTATCTCCCCACCCCCCCAAAAAAGGTGGACTTGATAAATGACGAATTGAAAAAAAAAAAAGGCTGGGGCAAGAAAAGGCTGTAAAAGTTGCAGTAAATGAAGTTAATTATCAACAGGTCAGTGCGAGGACTAGATAAAAAAAAACTTTTTTAGAAGTGAAGATGGACAGAGATTCTCCAGGGCCACTGCATTAAAACAGGTCTGGTTCTGTCCTGATGCTGCTCAATAATACAGATAGATACATCTAACAAAGTCCTCTGGATGGATTCTGGTTCTGCTCTGCACCTCACTGTGTTAAATCTGGGTCTGGTTCTGTTCTGGGCTCAAGAACATTTCCACAGATCATTGTCTGTAAACACAGTTCATCCACAGATGTTGCTTAAAGCTCTATCAAACAAAGAAGAAACCAGTTGTGGACACCACCCAGAACCGCTGCCATTTCCTCTGGACCAGAGCTCGTTTCAAATGGACTGAGGCGAAGTCCAGAACTGTTCTGGGGTCAGACAGGTCCAAACCTAAAGTTCTGTTTGAAGGACACCGCATCCTCCGAACTAAAGAGAGGAGGCACCATGCAGACTGTTACCAGCTCACAGTTCAAAATCCTGTCTCTCTGATGGTATGGGGGTGCATTAATGTCTCTGACATCAGCAGCTTACACATCTGGAAAGACTCCATGAATTCAGAGAAACATCTACAGGTTTTAAAACATCTGCTCCCATCCAGGAGAGAAGATGCAGGACTGAAGAACAGCTCAGAGTCCTTCATAAGACCAGACCACTCCCAAACCTCCAACAACTTGTCTCCTCAGGTCCTCCAACAACTGGTCTCCTCAGGTCCTCCAACAA
>NC_056503.1:47137482-47142830 GCF_014905685.2 Nematolebias whitei
ACAACTGGTCTCCTCAGGTCCTCCAACAACTGGTCTCCTCAGGTCCTGGATGTTTACAGAAGAAGATGAGATGCTTCAGAGAGGAAACCTGGAGCAACTTTTTCAGATCTGCTGCTGCCTTCAAATTCAAGCCCGATACAAGTTACGATATTACGTTAGTCAGAAGTTTAAAATGTTCCATTGTGAACAAAATATGAGTTTGTGAAGTTTATACAATTCTGTTTTGTACTTTTTACACATTTCCAGGTTTGAGGTCGTCGACTCAGCAGCATCTCGCTGCTCTCTTGAGACGAGCTCCAAGCGTCAGCACTCGAGTGAACAGGCAGTAAACAAGATGTACCTGCAGTCTGACCTGCAAACATCTGCGTTCTTCATGTGTTAAATCCTCATTACCTGCACTAAACATGCTGAGAACAGTCCTGTTGGTAATCGTTCTGCTCCAGCAGGCTTCCACTGAGCCAGCAGGACCAGTTCGAGTTCACAGTTAAAGACACGGTTATTCCCTGTAGCTTCTCTGACTTCATGACTCTGTGGAAAAAAACAAATCAAAATGTTTGACCGACCGAGAAACTGCTGCTCTGAACGGGCACGTGAGGCTCAAGACAAACATCAGATGTTTAGCTTTGAAGGTTTAGAGGTAAAAAATAGTCAGGAAGGTGCACACGATGTTTCTTTAACGCCAAAACAGAGAAGGTTTAAAATGATCTGAGAAAGTGTTTTTCAGCAACACAGATGAGGAAAGTCTCAGTTTTAGAACTTCAAATGTTTTCATTTGTTGTGCATCTTATTTTAATTTAGGTAAAACTGTCAACAATTCAGAGGTTTATAAAACAGTCCAGTTTTCTCCAATCAGTGGTTCCTGACATATTTGAAAGAGGAAACAGTTTAATTAGGATTTGAAAATCCTCCATGCAGTCCTGTCAGGTTTTTGGGTCAATTCTGGTTAAAACGTTAACAAGGTTATTAATAATTTCAAGTTAATAATGTTAAGTTGGTGCACTCGTCTGTTTGGGCGACATTAAATATATAAATGATCAATCTGCCTTGCTTTTCATGCTTTTTATGACCGGCGCCAACAGGAAGACGAGCACAAGCTTAAGACTGGTTAAGTTAGAGGCGGGACTATGACATCATAACTTTCAAAAGATTGCGTTATATTAATCTACGCAAAACACAAAGGTTTCAAGGTGGAGGTGGGAGTGCATCAAGGATCGTCTCTGAGCCCCTTATTGTTTGCTCTGGTGATGGACCGACTAACAGATGAAGTCGGGCAGGAATCCCCGTGGACTATGATGTTGTGGTTTATCTGTTTAAATAAAGGTTGAATGAATGTTTGCAGATGACATTGTGATGTGTGGTGAGAACAGGGAACAGGTGGAAGAGAACTCGGAGAGGTGGAGGTACGCACTTGAAAGAAGAAGAATGAAAGTCAGTCGTAGTAAGACAGAGTCCATGTGTGTGAATGAGAGGGAGGAGGTGGAACAGTGAGGCTACAAGGTGCAGGACTTCAAGGACTTGGGGTCCACTGTCCATGCAAATGGAGAGTGTGGTAAGAGGTGAAGAAGAGAGTCCAGGCAGGATGGAGTGGATGGAGAAAAGTTTCAGGAGTGATTGGTGACAAAAGTTGTAGCAGGAAAGGTCAAAGGAAAAGTTTACAAGACAGTGGTGAGACCAGCAATGTTGTATGGTCTGGAGACAGAGACATGGACAAAAAGACAGAAAAAAGAACTGGAAGTGGCAGAAATAAGATGTTGAGGTTCTCAGGAGTGACAAGGATGGATAAGATTAGGAATGAGATCATCAGAGGTACAGCACAGGTTGAACAACTGGAAGATAAAGTTAGAGAGACCAGACTGAGATGGTTTGGACAAGACCAGAGGAGGGACAGTGGTTTGGACATGTCCAGAGGAGGGACAGTGGGTATATTGGTAGAAGGATGTTAGAACTGCAGCTGCCAGGAAAAAGACAAAGAGGAGATATATAGATGCAGTTAAAGAGGACATGAAGTTGGAGTGAGGACATAGTGAGATGGAGGAAGACTCACTGTGGAGACCATGAAGAGGGAAAAGCCGAAAGATAAATAACCTCTCTCCAGAATCCCACTTTATGAAAATGAACCATGATTTTAAACTAAGAAACAATCAAAAAGACTTTTGAAGTGAATCCTGACAGCTGCTCATTTTCAGACGGATGTTTTTCTGCGTGGTTTTCTGAGTCCGCCTTGTAAAGCAGCAGGTCTGCGGTTTCTGCTAATCAAGTTCAGACCAGCAGCCCGCTCACCTGCACGCCGGCTGCTTCAGCAGGAAGAAGGCTGGCTACTCATATCATCCCAGTCCCTGTGACCCACATCTTTAACCTGTCCATGAGACAAAACTCCATTCCAGACGCTTGGAAAACAGCCTTTGTTCTTCCTTTGCTGAAGGGAGGTGACCCCACCTCACTGAACAACTATGGACCAATCTCTAAACTCTGCATTTTAGCCAAGGTTCTAGAAAAACTGATGAACTCTCAAATCAAAAATGACCTGGACTCATTTAACATCTTACCTCCACATCAATCTGGTTTCAGGAAACAACACAGCACAACCACTGCTTCACTGAAGGTTCTTAATGACGTTGTTGAAGCACTGGATGCTAAGGATTATTGTGCTGCACTTTTCTTAGACCTGTCTAAAGCTTTTGACACTGTGGATCAGAACATCTTGTGTCATAAACTCTCAGAAAACAGTTTCTCAGAACACACCATTGGTTGGTTCTCTAATCATCTCTCAGACCGGAGGCAATGTGTTCAACATAATGGTACTTCCTCCAGTTATTTAACAGTCAACAATGGTGTACCTCAAGGCTCAGTCTTAGGACCCACCCTCTTTACAAACTACACAGGTAATGTAGGTCAGAGCATCCCTGATGCATCCATACATTTCTATGCTGATGATACAGTTGTTTATTGTCGAGCTAAAACTTGATAAGGCTTTCCAGCTTTTGCAATTTCACATCATCCAGACAGATTTGTTCCGCCTCAAACTTGTCCTAAATGCCGACAAAACCAAAGGGATGCTTTTTTCAAACAGGAAGTCGGTCCCAGCAGTTCTTCCTTTGATTTTATCCTCAAATGGTGTCCCCATTCAGTTTGTTGATTCCTATAAATATTTGTGTATCTTGGTCAACTCGCATCTCTCTTTTAAGCTCCACGTGGAAAACTTGGTAAAGAAACTGAAAGTTAAACTGGGTTTCTTTTTCAGAAACAGATCCTGTCTAACCCTGAATGTTAGAAAACGCCTTGTATCTGTGACTTTCCTTCCCTCCATTGATTACGGTGACATTATTTACATGAACGCTCCTACAAGAACCCTGCAGATGTTGGATGCTGCAGATGTTGGATGCTGTCTATCATGGTGCATTAAGATTCATAACTGGCTGTAACTACCATATGCACCACTGCACCCAGTATTCACTGGTTAACTGGACATCATTAACTTCACGCAGACTCTCTCACTGGTACATTTTCATCTTTAAATCACTTCTTGGTCTGCTGCCTTCATACATCTCCTCCTTCATGTCTCTGCGTGAGTGCAGCTACAGCGTGCGCTCTCAGGACACCACACTAAACTAGAAGTGTTAGCTAAATGCAGCAAAAGATAAGCTAAAAAACTCAAAACGACTAAAAGTATGATAGCAAAAAACTAAAAGTAGAAACACTAGCTAAAAGCAGCAGAAGAAAAGCCAAAAGGTAAAAGGAGCAACAACTAGCTTAAAGCTAGTGTCAAAACATTTGCAAATTGATAGCAAATGAAAATGATAAAATTAGTTTTAGCCTCTGCTGTACACGTGTTACTCATTTAAAGGGAGTGCCAGACACGTTCATTCGATTCCGAGCAGTTGAAATTATTTTTCCAGGCAATTTTACAAAATCTTAGTCATTTATTCATCATCAGAACAACCCCGATGGCTTTCAAAGGCTTTTAAATTCTGACTCAAGCTCGTGTCTGTCAGAGGATAAAAACCGGAAGCAGAAGCTTCGTCCCTTCAGAATAAATAAAAAACGTTACCGCGCTGCTCGTTTTTAGTTAATGCGCGCCCTAAGATAAAGTTATACATTTGAGGCTGCTTAAATTATTTACCAAATATTTTTCTGGGCGGGGAAAAATAATAATTTTGATAAATATTTGCCACGCTCTTCGTGGCATTTTCTCACTCCTACTTAAGGCTGTTTTGTTTTGAAACACCAAACCGGATGTTGATGTGCTCATTCCGGTGGAGCTGATCGAACTGTCCCTGAAACAGCCCTCAAACTTTCAGTCCAGAGCGATCCAGAGACAGAATAATAACCCGTCAGTAAGAGGTTTACCCTCCCCGGAGCCCGGCTCGGTTCTTCTGGGTTTTTACAACAGAAATAGAAACCTTCCTGGGTTTTACTCTGAGAGGAGCGTCGGCTGGTTTTAAAGGTAAATGACTTTATTAGGGTTTTGTTTGTTTTACTTGGAACGTGTTTAAAACGTGAGGTCAGTGAACGCAGCGCTGTTGTTTTCTAGTATAAAGAGCACAAAGGGACGTTTTTAGCCAACATTGTGTGAGAGACACTCCCTCAGTGCGCAGTTTGGCAGCACACATGTCACATTTGACTCTTTTTCCTCACATGTGATGCAAACACTATCTTTTAAAGCCCCATTCAGTAACTGTGAGCAGATAAAATGTTGGGAAGGCAGGCAGATGTGATCCAGGACGTGACTCAGATCCAGTCAGAACTGCTTCACATCTTAGACCTGCACGGATTAGACCTGAAACAGGGAGTCTGGTTCCGAACAGAGCCTCCAGGAGGGCATGGGATGATCTCAGAGGCTGCAGTTACATAACAGGGAATCAGACCAAGACTTTCCCTCCAGCTCCCAGGATTGGATCTGTAATCTTCAGAACCGACCTTTACTTTTGTTAAACTCTTTGGATCACGAAGCAAGTGGGGGGAATAAAAAAAAACAAGGTGAGGGGGAGATCCTGTTCCCATCAGTCCAGGAAAACCCAGTTTTGCAACAACCAAGCTGAGTCAGACCAGACTGCAGCTTAAATCATCAGCTGGATGTGAAGACGTCACGTCTTACGGTAAAAGAAGCAAATAAACTAAGACTTTTACACAAATTATATACAATCAAACTTAAAACTCTGGATTATATGAAATGGAGCAGTTTGAGTTTACTCGAGTAGTTTTTAGATACTGACGCTGAAAATTTGTACCTCGTTAAAAACACCTCACTGTCGTTAAACTAATCTAACCACAGGAGCATGTTGGACTCAGGTGTCTCCAGTCGTCTGTAACCAGTCTGTAACCAGTCTGTAACCAGTCTGTAACCAGTC
>NC_056503.1:47142840-47151473 GCF_014905685.2 Nematolebias whitei
CTGTAACCAGTCTGTAACCAGTCTGTAACCAGTCTGTAACCAGTCTGCCTGTTTAAAGGGTGTCAGGTAGTCACAGGGCTGTTTGGTGTCACGGTGTGTAACACACTGGACATGGAGCACAGGAAGCTGAGGACAGAGTGTCTCAGGAAGAGACGATGACTGACATCATGTTGAAGGTAAAGACCATCAGAGCATCTCCATCAGCTTGATGTTCCTCTGACTACAGCTGCACACATTATTCAGAAGGTCCACAGGACTGGAGACAACCGGCCAGGACGTGTCCACAAGAGGACAACTGAAGACAAACTGAAGACCAAAGACTCCAGAACAACCTCCAAAGAGATGAGAGGTGAACTCCAGGGTCAAAGGTCATCAGGGTCAGATCCCACCATCAGTCTGCTGGAGACAAAGTGGACATGATGGAAGACGAGCGAGGAGGACAACAGATCATAAACACACTGGACTTTGACACAAAGCTTCTGGGAGAACGTCCTTTGGACAGAGGAGACAAAACTGGAGCTTTTTGACAACAAGTCCATCAGCTGTGTGTTCTGACCCCAAACTGAGACGAACAACAGAACCCTGTAGCTACAGTGAAACAAGGAGGAGGCTCGGTTCTGGTCTGCTTTGCTGCATCTGGGTCAGGATGTCCTGAATCTGTGCAGGGGACACTAAAATCTCAAGACTATCAAGACACTCTGGATTGAAATGATCTGCCCAGAGTCAGAACGCTTGGTCTGAGTCCCAGGTCCTGGGTCCTCCAACAGGATAATGACCCAAAACACACAGCTAACACCACCAAGACTGGACCAGAACCAAACACTGGACTGTTCTGAAGTGTCCTTCTGAGCCCTGATCTAAATCCTGGTGAACACCTGAGGAAGGAGCTTAAACATCTGGAGGAGGAACCTTCAGACCTGAGACAGCTGGAGCAGTTTGATCAGGAGGCGTGGACCAGAACACCTGGAGACAGGTGGACCAGAACACCTGGGGACAGATGGACCAGAACACCTGGAGACAGGTGGACCAGAACACCTGGGGACAGGTGGACCAGAACACCTGGGGACAGGTGGACCAGAACACCTGGAGACAGGTGGACCAGAACACCTGGGGACAGGTGGACCAGAACACCTGGGGACAGGTGGACCAGAACACCTGGGGACAGGTGGACCAGAACACCAAACAGATGTGGGCTCAGACTCTTCTGTGGTCGATTGCGTCATCAGCGGCGACCCAACTTCCTGCTTCCTGTAGAAGTGACGGAGGAGGCAGAGACACCAACTAGACCTCCTTCATGAGTAACGAAGCGGCTCTGAACGTGTTTTTATTCCTCCCTGATGCAGACGGGATGATGTAATCTCAGAGGGATTATTTTTCTTAATGAAATAAAAAAAAAAACAGATTTATTCATGTGAACACACAATGTGTGGCTGCGCCTTTAAAACATAAACGTTTTTAAAAACACCTGAACGTGTAAACACGAGCTGAGGTCTACCTTTACAACATTTACCTGATTTAATTCTTTATTCTTCCCTCTCCTTTTCTATAGAATCAAGTAAAGTAAACGTTTACAGCTGGCAGGAGGTAAAGGGATAGTTCAGATCTTTTAAAGTGGGTTTTATTGACCGTGCATGAACATTTCTTACTGTACCTGTTGTGGGTAGTTGTAACAGTACACGTGTTCGTACGTGACGGTTCTGGACGGTTACTAAACGGGTCAGGAACAGGTGAGCGCCTGTGTTTTTATTTACCTGCTATTTGTCAACAGCCCCGCGAGGACAATCTCAGCTGCTTTTAGGACATTTAAACACGTGCATGTGGGCTCTGAACCTGCTGTATGGAGAGCAGTTGTGTCATGTAATTGTTTCATTGATAGTGTATGGCAAGTAATTTCTATATTTAATCGATATCCTTGACCTGAAGCGTGAATCTGTTCCGCTCTCAGCAGCTCCGTTTATTGTGTGAATGTTTTTGAAGCATTAAGATCCATTTTTCTTCCGTACGTTATTTTTCTTCATTTTTTTGTCCCACTATTTTTAAGCTATTTTCAACAAATCATAAATCAAAATGTTCAGCTCGTTCTGGAGAAGGGTGCTATGAGTTTTGGTATCGGTGCAACTTTAGCTTTTTGAGATTTTTAGCCTTTTCTGCCACTTTTTTTTCCCCTAATAGAAAATTAATTGAGCTCGTTTTCCATCCTTCAAATCTTTAGATCTGTTACAACCTTCTACTGCTCCTTTCACATTTTGTTCTGCTTCAGCTTCTTTACAAATTTTAACTTTTTTCAGCTAATTTCAGCTGTTTTGTACTTCCAGATTCTTTCTATACAACATTTTTATGCTTCTTCTAACTCTTTCTGCTCATTTCAGGAGCTTATTTCTACAAGTTTCAGCTATTTATGCTATTTCAGCTACTATTTAGATGTTTTTATGCTAATTTGAACCTTTTCAGCTAATTCTACATTTTTTTGGAACTCATTAAAACTTGTTTCAGCCTAATTCAGCTAAAATGTGCTCTCAACTTGCTTCTGGTAATTTTACCTTTTTTCCTTTTTTAGCTTTTATTCATAAGTTGTTGTTTTTTTGTGCAAATTTCTGTTTTTTTTCAGACTAATTGGGCACATTTGTGCTCTCTCCACTTCCTTCTGCTAATTTAAGATTCATTCTGCCTTTTCAGCTAATTTTCAGCAATTTATTGCTAATGTCAGCCTTTTTTTATATTTATTTTTTAGCTAATTTACTAATTTTTGTGCTTGTTTCTGCTTATTTAACCTGCTAAGACCCGGACTCTTGCATATGTGGATGCCAGGTCCTAGGACGTTAAATCAAACCAGCAAATATGAGTTCTTTCTGCTGCTAACTTAGGCTTGTTCTTCCATTTCAGCTACATGTCAGCATGTTTTTAGCTAATTTCAGCTGTTTTTCAGCAAGTTCTTCAGCACTAAACATCTCTTGTTTATTTTATGTTTTCACATCAAGAAGAAGTCTGTTTCTGTGAGTAGCAAGTTGGCTATCTGGTCCAAAACATTTGATTGTTGTGATGATCGATTGTTTTGGACCGCTGTTTTTAAATGATGCTGTTTTTAAATGATGCTGTTTTAAAATGATGCTGTTTTTAAATGATGCTGTTTTTAAATGATGCTGTTTTTAAATGATGCTGTTTTAAAATGATGCTGTTTTAAAATGATGCTGTTTTTAAATGATGCTGTTTTAAATTGATGCTGTTTTTAAATGTACTAAATGTTTTTGGTTTCATTTTTAGTCTCGTTTTTATGGAGAACTTTCTCTTTAGAACGCCCTTGTTGTGGTTCTTATGGGTTCTGTCCGGCCTTGTTGTGGTTCTGATTGATATCCGGGCGTGTTCATGGTGGCTTTTAATTTCTTTCTTCTGTGTTGGTTGGACGGTTCTGTTCTGGACGACTCTGGGCCTGAACTGAGCCCGGCTGGTGTTTTTATGAGCGTGTGGCGCAGACGCTGCTGTTTCTTCAGGTCTTTGTGGATTTTTGCGTTGAAGCCTCTAAATTTTCTCTTGAAACACGAGCAAGTCGGTCCAGTTGCTCCGTGTGACGAGGTAAACGGGGCATTCGTTCGTGGTTCTGTATTTACACGCCTCAGCTGTGCGACTTTTTTCCCAGCAGGCTGACTGTTGAGCAATCAGGAGCCTTCAGAGTGTAAATTGTGAGTGACTCTCAGCTACTACCAGACTAAGCTTTGGCTCAGTGTGAAATCGGCTGAATTATTATTATTTTCGTGTTTCTTGAGGTTTCTTGGCGGCCATCTTGTATTGGACCGACGCCATGATTACTGGCTGAGAGGTCCCTTGAAATATGTTCAGCAGTCTGTGAGATATTTTGCTGACAGAAACCATTACAAGAAGGCACCCAAACAGTTTCAGACCCGGTGTCGGTCCAGTTCAACATTCAGTTCTAGACAACGAACAGAACGAAGAAACGGGAAAACGATGCCCCGTCGGCCTAAAACATCAATTATTCTCAGTTTAAAGATAAAAAGATGAAAACTCACAGGTTGTTGTAAAAAAAATAAAAGAGGAGCGGCCACGTTAAATCATTTAGGCTTTAATTAAAATGGAAATAATAGAATAATAATTAATAAAATAGAGTAATAATAAATAAGGAGTCATATTTGTTGAAAGGTGAGCGATAATGTAACAGTGTGTGTTGGTTCATTTATCTGTCTGTTAGCAAAATATCTCATGAACCACTAACTGGATGTAAATGAAACTTTCCAGAAATAATCCCTAAGTTTCACCTACAACGGATTAATGTTTGGAGTTAACCCAGTCAAGATGGCCGCCGCAGCTAATCAACGTCACTGTAGTTCAGTCAGTTGTACAGATGCTGAGTTAAATCTGGTGTGGTGGTAGCTGAGAGTCATAGCTCGCTCGTTTCTCGTCTTCAGAGGAGTTCAGTGTAAACTGAACGGCGGCGGGCGATAATGTCTCATAAAATGCCTCGAGCTGTTGGAACCCGTCAGAGACGAACTGAACCGTTTGTGAGATTTAGAAACTGATTCTGGTTTAATCTGTGGCTATGTGAGGGGAGCGTCCTTTCAAAATAAAAGCCCTGCGACTGTGGGCTAGGATGATTCCGGTGTGTCTGGAGCTGATGTCGCCCCCGATACGTCAGCAGCTTCACGTGATCCGCTCCCGATTCTTCATCACGTCCAACAGGTTTCGTCTTCATCAGTGGCTCTTTGGACTAAAGTTAGTTTAGAAAATGAAAAATTGCAACGATTAACAAATAAAAGTCCTGAACAAAGTTTGATATTCTGCAGTTTTCAGCTCCATAATCAATAAATGTCACAACAAAGGTCTGCTTCCCCTTCAGGTGATTTTTATTTTGTTTACTTCTGATAATCAACAAAACAACAAACTGAGCAGTTAACTCACTAAAATAAACATTTTTAATCATTTCAGTTACATCTGAACCCGTGAAACAACCGAGACTTTATTTCATCGAGTTCGAACCTTCAGCCAAGTTTGGAAAATATTTCAAAATAAAAGTCTGACAGAATGCATATCGCCCGCCGCCACACACCAAAGAGTTACGCCACATGGAGTCGAGAAATGTTCCAGTTGAAGTCGTTCGGGTCGTGTAACGACCGTACAACTGATTTATGATTATTTCAGTGTTTGCTGAGGCTGCTTTGCTGTGGCGGCCATCTTAATGTGGGTTCATCCAGTTGGAAACGTCCATCCAATAATTACTTTCAAGGTTCTTTATTGTCCTTCACCTCACATGTGGTACATGAGGTGGAACAAATTTGTGTACACAGGGTCCCAGTTACATCCAACAATAGCAAAACTATAAATTGTAAAAAGAAACTGTAAATAAGGATCTAAGATATATAAAGTGTTTATGAAGATGATGGAGTGCTGGCCTCCACGCTGTTTCCTGAAGTCCACTATCATTGCCTTTATTTTGCTGACATTTAGAGAGAGGTTATTTTCCTGACACCAGCTGGTCAGTGATGTCACCTCATCTCTAAAGGCACTCTCGTCGTCGGTGATGAGGCCCAAGATGGTGGTGTCATCAGCACACTCAAGGATGACCTTAGAGCCGTGCTTGGCGGTACAGTCATGTGTGAATAGTGAGAATAAGAGTGGACTGAGGACACAGCCCTGAGGTGTACCGGTGCTTAGGACTGGTGTGAAGGAGATCGAGGCTTTGAGGCTTTCATTAAAACCCATCCAGTGGTTTGAGATATTTTGCTAACAGACAAACATCTGAAATATTTAAGACTGAGGTCAAACAAACTCAACAATAATTGTTTATTAAACTATTTTATTCATAGATTAAAGTTTACTTTTTGTCTCATATTAAAGTTTGTCTTGTTCAAAAACTTGTTTTTATCTGTTTATTTCCTGTCTTCGTGGTTTTTCTGTTTGGGCCTGAGTTTCTGCTCCGTCCCACATGTTCTGGGCCGAGCAGACCCGGTTTGGTGAACACCTCGTGTGTCTTCTGGCTCCGAAGATGAAGATATAAATCTCCTTCTCCTCCGTTCTGCTCTTCGGGCCTCCTTTTGACTCCCTCTGTCTCTGTCGTGTCTCCTCACAGATCTCCGGGGTGTCGATGTCACATTCCTGAAGTTTCTCCAGAGGACCGACCCGACCCGGCAGACGGAGGGAAAGGAGGAGCAGTTTGATTCAAAATGGCTGTTTGGTGTTTGAAAGCAGAACTGATCTGATCTGAGGTCAGACCTCTGGAGTTTACGCTGACGGGAAAAACAAATCAGACTCTGGGTTTCTGTTTAGAAAAGGAACTTTATTTTTGGCTGAATTTGTTTTCATCGTTTGAAGCGAGATGCCTGCAAAGACGCCCATGTACCTAAAAACTACAACTCCCAAGAAGGGCAAGAAGCTGAAGCTCCGGGACGTCCTCTCTGGCGACATGATCAGCCCGCCGCTCGGCGATGTCCGGCACAGCGCGCACGTGGGACCCGAAGGGGAGGGGGACATGTTCGGAGACGTGGGCTTCCTCCAGGGGAAGATGGACATGCTGCCGGCGCTGAGTCGGCCGCAGAATGGCGGCGTGCGCTCCTACAGCGCGGAGCGGCATGACGTCGACAGCTTTGCCGCTCGGCAGGAAGAGCCCAGCTACGACGGCTTCCAGCACCGGCCCAATGGGCTGCTGAAGAACACCGTCTCCATGCCTGTGTTCATCGCCCATGAGCAGGCCCCGCCCAAGCCGCCACGCCTCCACCTGGATGACCCCGCCCCTCGGGATCCTCTGGATCAGAGCCACGGACATCTCCGGCCGCTCTGTGAAGACGGCGAGGCTTTGGGATCAGAACCCTGCAGAGACATCTCCCTGTCCCCTGCCATCCACAGCCTGGTCCCGTCCCCCAGCTCCTTCTCGGAGGTCTCCTCCGAGGACTCCATGTCTGAGACCTTCGGGCCCCTGGACGTTTGCCGGGGCCTCAGCCTGGACTCAGATGCCGGCCTGAGCAATGAGGACATGGGCAGCGATCGTAGCGAGTCGTCCTGCGCCTCTCTCCACCTCGCCGGCCTCACAGCCTCGCCTGGCGTGCCACGGTCCGACTCCATGGCCGGACTGGACCTGGACCTGGACTTGGGCCCGTCCATCCTGGAGGATGTCTTGAATATCATGGACCGGTATAAGACTGTGGACAACCGCTGCGAGCTGTGAAAGGACAAATGTGACGCAAACATTTTTATACAAATAAAAAACTGACTGAAGACAGAAAACGTAAGAGACGTTTGTGGACACGAAGAGACGTTTGTGGACACGAAGAGACGCTTGTGGACATGAGGAGACGTTTGTGGACATGAAGAGACATTTGTGGACACGGAGAGACGTTTGTGGACACAAAGAGACGTTTGTGGTCATAAAGAGATGTTTGTGGACATGAAGAGACATTTGTGGACACGGAGAGACGTTTGTGGACACAAAGAGACGTTTGTGGTCATAAAGAGACGTTTGTGGACACGAAGAGACGTTTGTGGACATGAGACGTTTGTGGACATGAAGTGCTCAGGTGGTGCATGTTTGGTCTCTGAGAGACTTCCATCAAATTTAAAAAAACAAAAAAACATCTCCGTCTGCTTCTCCTGTCAATCAAGTCCTGGAGATCGTCACGTTTCTGCTCGTTAAAGTTGAACTGACCTGAGAACAGCTGCATGCCCCAGAGGACACAACCTCACTTCAAGGTGCTCAAGATCTTCTGATTGTGGGCTGGGGGTCCCCAACCCATGATCAGAACTAAAGAAGTCTTTAGGCTGAGAGGTGAGACCTCAGGAAACCAGAGAAGTCCAGTTGCCTTTGGTGGAACCACTAAGAGCTCAGATTGATCATAGTTGAAAGATGGAGGAAGTTTGATGAGTTCAAGTATCTGTCTGTCTGGTTCAGTGATTGTAAGGTGGAGCTACAGATAGACATGGGCCTTTTCCACAGTAATGAGGGAGTTGCTCCGGTCCATCATGAAGAAGGAGCCCAGCCAAAAGGCAAAGCTCAGTTAATGGTTTGTCTACTTTCCAACCTTCACCTGTAATTGTGAGGTCTGGATCATGACCAGAACAAGACCCCAGATCCAAGCAGCTGAAATGAGCCTCCACTGCAGGAGGTCCAGTAGAGCCGCTGCTCCTCCTCATAGAAAGGAGTCCACTAAGGAGGTTTTGATTACCACGTTTCTTGAGCCTGGGGAGATTTTCCAGACATGTCCCACTGGGAGGAGATGCTGGGGCAGACCCAGAAAACTCTGGAGGGATTATTCTCCGGTCTTAGATCCTCCAGGAGGAGCTGAAGATTTCTACAGAGAAGGAGGAGGTCTGGGTTTCTCTCCTGGATCTGTTGGTCCATGATAGATAGATATGGATGGATGATGGTGTATGATTGATGGATGGATGATCAGTGATGGAAGGGTAATTGATGGATGATGAATGATTGATGGATGATGAATGATTGATAGATGATTAATGATGATTGATGGATGATCAATGATGGAAGGATGATGATGAATGATTGATAGATGATTAATAATGATTGATGGATGATCAATGATGGAAGGATGATAGATGAATGACTGATAATGGGTGATTGATGGGTGTTGGATTATTGATGGGTGGATGATGATTGATGGATGGATGGATGAATG
>NC_056503.1:47151483-47156708 GCF_014905685.2 Nematolebias whitei
GATGGATGGATGATTGGTGATGGATTATTGATGGGTGGATTATTGATAGGTGGATGGATGTTTGATTGATGGATGGATGATGACTGATGGGTGATTGATGGGAGATGGACTCAGTCAAAGCTGACCTGCTGGTATTTTGTGCTTCGTTCTATTTTTCACTGAGAATCTTTAATGTTTCAGGTTCAGATTATGGTTTTTGATCAACTCAGAAAGTTTGATTTTGATATACTATATATATATATATATATATATATATATATATATATATATATATATACTCTCCTTCTGTACAGATTTATTTAATAATTCACTTGTGGGTTTCTTTTGTGACGGTTAGAAATGTTTCGGTGTAACGATCAACCAGCAGATCATATTTTTCTAACCCTCTCCTCCATTGAGGCTCGCTGTCCGTCTCCCAAACCCTCACTTCCTGATTTTTTAAAATTGAAATGTCATTTATTCTGAATATACCTCTGTACATTAATAAAATATTTCTTATAAAGATGACCTTGTCCTAATTTTTTAAACACACAATATACATTTAAAACAAAATGCTAACACATTTTGTCTTCATACATTAAAGCTTTATCCAGAGAACATTAGGCATTAGTTTGAAATACTGAACGAGAACATTGAAAAGGTTACAAGCTATAACACGATTTTGACACGTCTGCTAACATTTTATAGATTTGTATTGATATAATGTGATTTATTTATTCAAAAGTCCAGTGCTGTGAAAAGTAAACCAGCAAGCAGAAAGTCTTGAAATTATTAAACATTTTTTAAATTATCCATCACGTTAAAAGGAGAAACATGGAGGTGTACAAGATGGTAAAATATGATTAATGTACTTCATTAATCTTTGCCTTTTGTCTTTGTTTTACTTAAAAACATTAAAGTTTAAGTGTAACTCCCTTCTAGCTGAATAACGAACACAAGGCGTTCTTGATTTTTACTGATTTCATACAGTAAAACATTGAGAATAAACAATAAAGCATATTATTCAACATTAAACCTTCACAACTTCAGTAATTTGACCTTTACAAAATGTCAACACATTCTACTCGTGACTAACAAAACTGAGCACGTCTGTCACAAATAAACATCTTTTCATACCAACACATAAATACTAATACTACATGGGGTACTATGGAAGTAAATAAGTGCCGCTAAGATTTACTTCCATACATACCTCAGTTGGCCGCATTTTACTTGAAGGGGTTAAGACATTTTGCAGTACATCTTCTTTATCCAAGTACTGAAAAACTTTGCACCATCTTCAAATCTCTACCAATGACAGAGAAAAGAAACCATGCTGCCCTCTACCGACTATGACGTGTAACTAAAAATATCTCTCGTACCCAAACAACAGATTGAACATTAGTTCCACCCTGGAAACGTTTTGCAATAACCTACACATTACAATATGATAAATCAAATTATTTTTATTTCCTTTGACTTATTTATTGTAACTTAAAACTACGTAATTAACTTAAATGCATAATGGCAGCCACAATAAGACAAAGTGCAACAAACTGATTAGCTGTAAAAAAAAATAGTAAAAATTTGTACCAAAACAATTCAAAACTCTAGCAAGTATTATTCAGAGCTGTGTAAAGACATGAAATCTGAGAATATGATTTTAAATGAGGAAATCATAAATTAACACACATAATAATGAATAAACAAAAGAAAAATCAGGCAAAATATGTTGTTTTATTTTGAATTTCATTCCAAGTATTTTCTTTGAAATCTTAAGTTTTTAGCATTATTTCGGATATTTTCCTCCCCTTGTGGTGGTCAATTATTTCACGAAACTGTAAACTTTTAGTAAAAGTATCCGTCCGGCTGGGCTCGAACAGCCGAGCCGAGCCTATCAACATCCGAGCTCATAATGGAACTTGGCCAATCACCGTCACAAGATACGAGCCAATCAACGTCCGAGCTCCGTTGGAAGTCGGCCAATCAAAATGAAGCCCGACTTAACCCCGCCTCCCCCACAAACAGGTTACAACTACGGGGCCGTTTACACGGCGCATATTTTGAGTGCATCCGCAGCTTTCTCTCTGTGGTTCTGCTGATCATTTCCACAACACCAGTGCCCCCCCCCCCCCCCCCTTGAACCCCGAGGTTTCTGAACCCACCTTCCAGAGTGGAGGTTTTTCGCTGACCCCCCGTCCATCCATCCATTTTCTTCCGCTTATCCGGGGTCGGGTCGCGGGGGTAGCAGCCTAAGTAGGGAGGCCCAGACTTCCCTCCCCAGCCACTTGGGCCAGCTCTTCCGGGGGAATCCCGAGGCGTTCCCAGGCCAGCCGAGAAACATAGTCCCTCCAGCGTGTCCTGGGTCTTCCTCTGGGCCTCCTTCCGGTGGGACGTGTCCGGAACACCTCACCAGGGAGGCGTCCAGGAGGCATCTTAAACAGATGCCCAAGCCACCTCAACTGGCTCCTCTTGACATGGAGAAGCAGCGGCTCTACTCTGAGTCTCTCCCAGATGATCGAGCTTCTCACCCTGTCTCTAAGGGAGAGCCCAGACACCCTGCGGAGAAAACTCATTTCGGCCGCTTGTATCCGAGATCTCGTTCTTTCGGTCACAACCCAAAGCTCGTGACCATAGATGAGGGTAGGAACGTAGATCGATCTGTAAATTGAGAGCTTCGCCTTTTGACTCAGCTCTCTCTTCACCACGACAGACCTGTACAGCGCCCGCTTCACTGCAGACGCTGCACCTATCCGCCTATCGATCTCACGCTCCATTTTTTCCTCATTCGTGAACAAGACCCCAAGATACTTGAACTCCTCCACTTGGGGTAGGACCTCCTCCCTGACCCGAAGAGGGCACTCTACCCTTTTCCGGCTCAAGACCATGGCCTCGGATTTGGAGGAACTGATCTTCATCCCGGCTGCGTCGCATTCGGCTGCGAACCGCTCCAGCGAAAGCTGTAGATCACGATCTGATGAAGCCAATAAGACCACATCATCTGCAAAAAGCAGAGACGCAATCCTAAGGCCACCAAAATGGATCCCCTCAACACCTTGGCTGCGCCTAGAAATTCTGTCCATAAAAGTTATGAACAGAATCGGTGACAAAGGGCAACCTTGGTGGAGTCCAACTCTCACCGGGAACAAGCCCGACTTACTGCCGGCGATGCGGACCAGGCTCTGACACCGGTCATACAGGGACCTAACAGCCCGTATCAAAGGGCCTGGTACCCCATACTCCCAGAGTACCCCCCACAGGGTTCCCCGAGGGATGCGGTCGAACGCCTTCTCCAAGTCCACTCGGTGACCTCAGCACCAGAGATTGGAGGGCCCGACCCAGAGTCCCCAGGCTCCACTTCCTCAGTGGAAGACGTGCCGGTGGGATTGAGGAGGTCCTTCAAAGTATTCCGCCCACTGACCCACAACATCCCGAGTTGAGGTCAGCAGCACACCACTCCCACTATAAACAGTGTTGGTGGCGTACCGCTTTCCCCCCCTGAGACGCCGGATGGTGGACCAGAATCGCCTCGAAGCCGTGCGGAAGTCATTCTCCATGGCCTCTACGAACTCCTCCCATGCCTGAGTTTTTGCTGACCCTCCGCTGATAATGTAAACATTTCCCGCTGAGGCTTTGTGTTAAACCACATGTGCACACGCACGCGCGGACAGACGCTATATTTCTATCAACATGGCGGCGGACACAGTGCTTTCTGAACCTCGATTGATGGAATATATTTTAATCTCGTAGTTAATCTACGTCAGATTCTAGGTGCTGTGTCCGACATCTGTGTTGGAAGAGACACGGTCTGATCCAGTTCTAATGTCGCTGTTTAAAGAACGAGGCACGCGCACACGTCGCGCTGCACTATAACACTATAACATAAATGTGCTAAATAATAAGTTTAATAATAATAAACAGTATTTATCTTAAGTTTGAGATGTATAATGAAGCTCTCCGAGCTAAATGAAGCTATCGGGACATTACGTAATTCAAATTATGCGATTAAAATGACGCTAAACATATTGTATGCCATTAATGTTGAAAACGAAGACATCAGGTTTAATTTTTATTTTATTTATTTATTCAACACCACAAACTGTTAATTAAACTGAACATTGAATGGATTGAATAAAAGAACTGAGGGGAATTTTAAATAAATAGTTCATCCATCATCTCTCTCTTCGACGTCCTGCTGCCGAGCCTCGTTCAGAACCGGTCCGCCTGGTGGGAGACAACTCCTTCTTCTTTTAGGAAAAAATAAAAACTCAGTTGTTTTGTAACCAAAGTAAACACAAGCTAACATTATTAAGAACATTTGATTTACCTGCTGTAAACCAGCTACTGATTATCACGGAGTAAAGTACAACAATGTGACTCGGTTCTGGTGCACTCAGCGACCGGTGTGGAGCTGTTAGATGAAGCGGTCCCGCTTGGCGTCAAATCTGTCGACTCTTTTATCCAAAATCCAGCCAGAATCCAGCTTTAACTTGTTAAGATGTTGTTAGCTAAGCTTTTTAGCTCACAGGAAACAGCGTGCTGAGGCAACACGCATGCGCATTAGGTGAAGGTACAAAATTCACAGCGCCATCTAACGACCCGGCATGGTAACTACAGCGGATTCGGGAGGGTGGGGGGCAATCCTGCGGATGCATGTAAACCCAAAATACGACTGTGCCAACGCGGATCTTTTCCTCTAATTAACATACGAAAAAACCCAACGTTTCCCCCCATTGTGTCCGTGTAAATAGGGCCTAAGTTACAGATTTTATTCGTTGGATGATGCTAAAGTTAGCTGTCGATGCTTAGCGCCGTTAAAGAAGAGGGGTTCTTCATCGCTTTGTCTCTGTCGACCTAATAAGCGACTAACTGTAAGGACACATTTTATTGTATAGTATTAGTATACCTTTTACTTTAAAATGTATATAGATGAAATGACTTTTATCATTGTTGGCATAGGAAGCTGTGGTTTTGATTTTAATTTTAAATGCTTTTATGCGGCATAAAAGCATTTAAAATTAAAAAAATTAATTAACAATGTGGTGTGGAAGTCGGCAGAAAGAGAGGGAAAATATTTTGAGTCTCGATTTATTCTCTACGTCTTCCAACATCAAGCTCATAAAAAAACGAATGAATTACAACCGTTGACCCGCTCTGTTTATATCCTGTCCCTTTCACAATAAGAGCACAACCGTTGAGCCGCTCCGTTTATATCCTGTCCCTTTCACAATAAGAGCACAACCGTT
>NC_056503.1:47156718-47158407 GCF_014905685.2 Nematolebias whitei
GCTCCGTTTATATCCTGTCCCTTTCACAATAAGAGCACAACCGTTGAGCCACTCCGTTTATATCCTGTCCCTTTCACAATAAGAGCACAATCGTTGATCCGCTCCGTTTATATCCTGTCCCTTTCACAATAAGAGCGCAACCGTTGATCCGCTCCGTTTATATCCTGTCCCTTTCACATTAAGAGCACATTCTGATGTGAAATATATACATTTGTGTCCGCCCCCCTGAACACACAGAATGTCACAAACACCAAAAACACAAATTGTGAAACCCATTACATGTGTAAAACACACCAAATAAACAAATAAATGAAATACCTAACGGTAATGGCTAGGGAGTTTAATAAATCAGCCACCACGGCTGCTCTTCACAGCGACAGGGGTTGAAAGTGAAGGAGACTCTCTGGACCGACTACCACTTAACTGTTCACCTGAGGGAGGCAGCCCAGCTGTAGGGGGAAAACCTGGAAGAGTGGGCAAAGAAACTGGAGGACGGCCATGACGAGGTGGGTCAATTCAACTGGGTCTCCCGGCAACACACGAGCCGGTTTCAAACGGTCCACCGAAACACTCTTGATTACCCCCCAACTTCACAAAAAAAATTTTAGGTCCCCTCTCCAAAACACGAAATGGATCATCGTAAGGAGGCTGAAGTGATGAGCAGTGTGCGTCATGGCGGATACTCGGCCGACATAAGGTCCTTCGGCACAAACGCCTGTGGAAAGCAGTGATGTGCTGCCAATGGGGCCACAGATCTATTTTCCCCTGTTAGGACCACCCTACTCCATTTGGGAGCAACTGAACCCGCTGGACCTGGAAGAAACTCCTCTGGAACCCTCAAAAGCTGGCCAAAGATCAGTTCAGCTGAAGAAAACCGCAGGTCTTCTTTAGGAGCTGAACGCAGGCCCAACAAAACCCAAGGCAGGCGATCCATCCAACCATTATCCACCAATGAGGCCCGCAATGCAGCCCTCATTGAGCGGTGGAACCTCCCACAAAGACCATTAGCCTGCGGGTGGTACGGTGGAGTTTAACCCCAAGGCTCTCTGCCACTGCAGTCCACAACTCTGAGGTGAACTGGGGACCCCTGTCAGAAGTTAAGTCCAATGGCACACCAAATCAGGACACCCAGGAGGAGATAAATGCCCGAGCCACATCAATCCAAGTAGTTGATGACAGAGGAACTGCCTCTGTCAACCGAGTGGTTCTGCCCACCATAGTTAAGAGATAGGTAAAACCTCTGGAATGTGGAAGTGGGCCCACTAAATCCACAGGAACATGCTCAAACTTCCCTTGGGGAATAGGAAACCGTTGCACCTTGGCATGCTGGCAAGCTAAACAGGAAGCCGTCCATGTACCTACATCTCTACGGAGCCCTGGCCACACAAACTTTGCCCCTACCAGTTTAACTGATGCTTTCACTCCCGGGTGTGAAAGGGAATGAACTGCATCAAAAACCCGCCGACGCCAGCCATTAGGAACCAGAGGTCGAGGCTTGCTAGTTGAGACATCACAAAGAAGGGTTGCACCACCCTCATGAAACGAAACTTCCTCCAAATGCAAACTGGATTTGGCTGCCTTAAAGGTCAGAATACCTGAGTCTAATACCCATCCTGCTGCCTCCACCCAATATGTAGCTGCTATCTATCCTGCTGCCACCACCCAGCATGTAGCCTGCACCCATCCTGC
>NC_056503.1:47158417-47171776 GCF_014905685.2 Nematolebias whitei
GCCTCCACCCAATATGTAGCTGCCATCTATCCTGCTGCCACCACCCATCCTGCTGCCTCCATCCAACATGTAGCCACCATCCATCCTTCTGCCACCACACAACATGTAGCCTCCACCCAGCATGTAGCCGCCATCATTCCTGCTGCCACCACGCAGCATGTAGCCTCGACCCATCTTGTGGCCTCCATCCATCCTACAGCCTCCACCCAGCATGTAGCTGCCATCCATCTTTTTCCCTCCACACATCCTGCTGTCACCTCATATCCTGCTGTCTCCACCTATCCTACTGCCTCCACCCAGCATGTAGCCACCATCCATCTTTCTCCCATCCATTCTCCCTCCACCCACCCTGCAGCCACCTCATATCCTGCTGCCTCCACCCAACATCTAGCTGCCATCCATCCTTCTGCCACCACCCAACATGTAGCCTCCACCTATCCTGCTGCGTCCACCCAGCAAGTAGCCACCATCCATCTTTCTCCCTCCACCCATCTCGATGCCACCTCATGTCCTACTGCCACCACCCAGCATGTAGCCACCATCCATCCTCCTCCCTCCAACCATCCTGCTGCCACCACCCAACATGTAGCTGACATCCATCCACCTCCCTCCACCCATCCTGCTGCTTCCACCCAACATATAGCTGCCATCCATCCACCTCCCTCCACCCATCCTGCTGCCACCACCCAACATGTAGCCACCATCCATCTTTCTCCCTCCATCCATCCTCCCGTTAAAGAAGAGGCATTTTTCTGTCTCTGTCGACCTAATAAGCGAACTTACTATAAGTATCCATTTATATTGTTTTGCATCCTTCCCTTGAAACAAACTTCCATCAGCTAAAATAATATATTATGGAGCAAATAAAACAGTGACATAACGATGTCACGTGCTGAGCGCAATTGTTTCTTCAGAAATATTTTCTTTAGAATCTTAAGTTTGGAGCATTATTTCGGACGTCTTCTCCCCTGCGGTGTCTTTCGGAGCTGCTGCCTCTCGGAGAGCAGCGTGTCACTCCACCCATAGATACTCCACCATCTGTTACGGAAGCACGGTCCGTGCTGTACTTCCGGGTCGCACGGGTCGTCCTTTTTATGAATCAAAACTGTCTTCGTTTACTTAGAAAAGCTGACGCTGGTTCAAATCCCGGTCCGGGACCGTTCTGGGTGGAGTTTGCATGTTCTCTCCGTGCATGCGTGGGTTTTTTCCGTGTACTCCTGTTTCCTCCCACAGACCAAAAACATGCATGTTAGGCTGATTGGTAACTCTAAATTGTCCCTAGGTGAGAGAGAGAGAGTGAATGGTTGTCTCTCTATGCGTCCCTGTGATGGACTGGAGACCTGTCCAGGGTGTCCCCCGCTTCTGGCACAGGGACTGCTGGACATGGGCGCCCCCGTGACCCGAAAAGAAAGAAGCAGATAAAGTAATGGATGGATGGAGAATTAGGGCCATGCAAAAAAAAAAAAAAAATGGCGTCCGTCCCTGGGTGGGCTCGAACCACCAACCTTTCGGTTAACAGCCGAACGCGCTAACCGATTGCGCCACAGAGACGTGGAGGCGCAGGCAAAATAATAATTTTTAATGCTAAAAAAGCCGACATGTGTTCAGCCTTTACACGGATTAACCATCTCTGATCCTCGAGGACTCATTTACAAGAGAGACCTGTGTCTTTGTGGAAGTGGTCTCCAGCTACAAGTACTTGGGTGTGCACCTGAACAACAACAACCTCAGCTGGAGCAACAGCACCACCAGCCGGGTCAAGAAAGCTCATCAGAGACTCTACTTCCTCAGGAGGAGACGAGCTGGTCTGGGAAGTTCACCTTTGTTTCTCTCACTAAAGCTCTCTAACGAGGTGCACACATTCCTCCCTGTTCTCCTCCTGCCTTTTAGCTCTCTGTCAGTGTATCGGAGCAGCTCCTATTTTTACACATCTTTCCGAAATGAAAAACTACTGTTTTGGATCTGACCGACTGGACTTTCGACGTAAATTACAAAATCTTTTCAACAAAGCGACAGAATCCTGGAGAACCCTCATCTTCTCGGACGAGACGCATGCAGCTGGATAAATCTCTGGAGGTGATGTGTCTACCTCTGCTGTCGACTGAGGACGACGGAATTGCGTATAACTGGATTCATGAGAACAGGTTTCCTGTTTTTGGAACAGTCTGGATCCTGGTTTATCAATGTACAAAGAAGACGATCGCAGCTAATCAGAATCAGAATAAGCTTTATTATCATTGCACCGAGATACGAGAACATGTGCACGCGGTTGTCCGGAAGATGGACGGAGTGCACGAAGCTGCTACAATACTAAGCGCGGCCTTTCTTAGCCTTTTTCAGAATAATAATCTTAGATAGGAAAAGGGAGAGAAACATGAGGGTAGATAGTGGTATTACATATTACTACCATTACTAATTTGGACCTCGTTAGGCTGCTGCCTATGTTAAGGTTGGTTCGTGCTCTGAGGACTCAAAATCAGCTGATGTACGAGTGAAACCGTAAGATGGATGTGATTTGAATCGCAGACCACCTGCGGCTTTGGGACTCGTCAGCATGAACACGACCTTGAAGAGGCTCGTAAGCGCGGACCAGTAGAACGCACCCCCTATCTGGCCATTTTGGACCTTGGAAGTACCAGCACAGACTCGAGGATGACAAGAAAAAACAGTCTACCTGAATAAATCAACAATTGTAGTTATTTGAATTAGACTCCCTGGTTGCCCTCGAACAGATGACTTATCAATTTCTCCTGGGTAAACTAAGGAAAAGCTTAGTCTATCACAACCCCACTCTCCTGTGAAGGCTTGTCAGAACGGTGCCGGCTGACCATCATCTTATCAGGACAATATCTGTTAGTGCTTCATGGACACCTCATCGTCAAATGCATATGTAATGTGTTCAAAATGTGTTGGCTGGCAGAGTTTTTGGATGTCTTAAATCGTGTCCTGTTAGGACAAGATGTGAAGAGATCTTTTTTGTAATGCCACTACCCTCTCCTCATGGCTTTGCCCCTTTTTCTATCTACAAAAAAATTCTGAAAAGCATAAGAAGACAGCGCGTTATAGCAGCCGCTACGTGCACTCCGTCCATCTTTCGGACGGCTGTGCGTACATGTTCTCGTTGTATCTCGGTGCGATGATAATAAAGCTGATTCTGATTCAGTCCTCACCTCCTTCTACAGGTGTGCAGTGGAGAGCATCCTGTGCTCCAGCATCAACGTGTGGCGTGGAGGCTGCACAGCTGCAGAAAGAAAAGCTTTGCAGAGAGTGGTGAAGGCTGCACAGAAGATGTTGGAGTCAGTCTCCCCACCATCACAGACATCTACACCTCCAGATGCAGGAAGAGAGCCGCCTGCATCATGAAGGACCCCGCTCACCCAGCACACACTTTTTGCCCCGCTCCCCTCAGGAAGGAGGTTGAGGAGCATTAAGTGTAGAACCACTAGACTGAGGAACAGCTTCTACCCTGAGGCTGTTAGACTCATGAATCTCTAACCAGTGAAGAAGGGAAAAAAAAATCACTACTTTTAATTAATGTTTTCTTAGTTCATATCTTAGATCTTACTAATGTTTGTCTTTTTACTCATTTACAAGAGAGACCTGATTTCAACAAATAATGATGACAACAATGGACAACAACAATAGACAATCATAAAAGAGGCATATGGATTTTATTTTTTTACAAATTAAAATAAGATGGCAAAAAAGTAGCAAAAACAACTGGATTATAAGGCGAATGTAGAAAACAAAAACCAGGAACATGTCTGTTAGTTATTGCCAGGAGTCCAACAGTTTCTTAAAACCACTTAGAGAGGTCAAGGTCAAGAGCTTCAGATCTTTTTGAAGATATTCCAGGAAACGGGAGCAGAGTAGGAGAAGGTCCTTTTGCCAAGTTCAGTTCTCACTGAAGGGACACTGCAGGTAATAATGTCCTGAGAGCGCACGCTGTAGCTGCACTCACGCAGAGACATGTAGGAGGTACGGTGTTGTTCATTTACACCTTAGAGCAGACCTGGGCATTGTACGGCCCCAGGGCCACACGCGGCCCTTTGGTTGACTCTGACCGGCCCCCGTAAGGGGAATTACAAAATACATATGTAAACAAATGAAGTTAACCAAATCCAGATATAGATCCTCTCTCAATAATGATGTCAGCTTTGCTTCACATCTCCACCTCAGACCTTCAACCTGACTTTAACATTTCCGTTAAAGCCCAACAGAGACTAGACTTCTCTCACTAAACAAGAAAAAAGAACTGAAAAACACCAAATGAGATGTTGAGACTACAAATGTAGGCACATAAAGAACCGGGACTCGAAATCACAGTTCAGTGACGATCACTATTATATGATGTTTCATAATATTTGGAGTACAAAGACAATATTGTGATATATTTACAAAGCTAAGAACTTTTTCCAGCAGTATATAAAACTCAAAATGAGTTTTGGGGTGAATGTGACTGAAAATGATCATTAATATAACGTCACAGATGGTAAAAATGTTAACAGTTTACCATTGTACTGGGAAATTTAATTGAATAAATGACATTTTTTGTAAGGAAACCTTAATCATAACAAATACTCTTACCAGCTTGTTAAAACAGTGCTATGTACTGCTTTTAATAATGAAATACTATTATTATGCAGTATTGAGTTAACTTAAAATCAGTTCTCTCTTGTAAATGAGTCCTCGAGGCTCAATGGGATTTACCTGTCTAAATAAAGGTTGAATGAAAAAGTCATTTGTGCCGGCCCTCCACAGTATTTGTTGTTTCTCATGTGGCCCCATGGAAAAAATAATTGCCCACCCCTGGATTAGAGCCACCGTAAGTTGGAGATGTATGAAGGCAAATAAAGGTTGAATAAAGACAACGTGGTGCGTATGACAAATAAAGAAACTCTGGGTTTATTTTCTACAATGATTCACTGTTTCAGGTTATTATAGTGAACGCTAGTATTTGACATCTAAAGCGGATTTTAGCTCCCGTGGATGTTTAAACATGATCCCACTGCGGCCTTTAGAGGGCGGCAGAGCGTCCGAACGCTGAAAACCACCGACGAAGAAGAAACACCGGAAGCGGTTTTGTAGCGGCTCAAGTCTGCAGTGTGTTTAGTGTTTTTTTTTTTTAAATACATTATTCTTGTTCTCAATTGGATTTCTCATTTTAAAAGTAAAGAAAACAAGGACGAGCGGCTGTTAAACAATTTGTCAAAATGAAGTGAGTGATTTCACTGCGACGTAGCTAAAATGAGCGGTTGGCGATTTGAACGGATTGTCTGGTTGGGGAGGTTTTTAACTTCATTTTGCTCCACATGTTGGTAGATGTGGTGCAGCTTTGTCACAGTTTAATTAACGTTTCAGGCTGAACATCGAGGGTCTGTTGGTGTATTTTCCCTATGATTACATCTATCCTGAGCAGTACTCCTACATGCTGGAGCTGAAGAGGACTTTAGACGCCAAGGTGGGAGAGTTCAGCCTTAAACCCAAAATACTGCAAGTTCAACTTTAGTTTGATTATGAGAGCAGGTCAAAGTCAACTCACATGTAGAAGTTCCCCTGGAGTTGATTATTATGTTTAAAAATTCTCAATCTGTCCTTGTTTCCTTTTTGATTGTCTTTGTTGTCCACTGTCATCACTTTTTGTTAAAATCAGGTCTCTCTTGTAAATGGGATTAACATGTATAAATAAAGGTTGAACGTTTAATCCGTCATGTTTTAAAGCTGCTGATGAAGATCCACGCTGTTTTATGTTCAGGGTCATGGAGTTCTGGAGATGCCGTCAGGAACCGGGAAGACCATCTCGCTGCTGTCCCTCATCGTCGCCTACCAGAGGGTGAGTTTGCCTCGATGCGTTCTGGGCTTTCATGCGGTTTCTGACTGAACACTTCAACATTCGAACACGTCCGGTTGTTTGTCTCAGGCCTTTCCTTTGGATGTGACCAAGTTGATTTACTGCTCCAGAACGGTTCCTGAGATCGAGAAGGTGAGTCAGGTCAGACAAAACGAGTGTAGAAATACAGGTGCATCTAAAAAACATTAGATGACGTTGAAAAAGTTTTAACGTTTCTTGTCTATTATTTCAGAAAGTGGACCTCGTATGCAGTATTAAGATTCACTACACAGAGTGAAATATTTCAGCTTTTATTTCTTGTAATTCTGATGATTATAACTTAAAATAATGAAAACTCAGAAACGGAGAATCTTCCACAGCCAGCTGTTTGTTGGGACCCGTGTCAGTGTGGGTCGGTGCCGAGTCCTGCTGGAAAATGAAACCAGCATCTCCGTACAGCTCGTCAGCAGAAGGAAGCATGACGTCTCTAAAATGTCCTGCTAGATGCTGCGTGGACTGAGGACTTGAGAAACCACAGTGGACCAGCACCAGCAGAGGACATGGACCCAAACCATCCCTGACTGTGGAAACTTCACCCTGGACTTCATTCTGGACCTCCACTCTTCTTCCAGACTCTGAGACTTGATTTATAAATCTTTCATGTGAAAAGACGTTGGACCACTGAGAGACAGTCCAGTTCTTTGTGTCCTCAGCAGGTAAGACGCTTCTGATGTTGTCTCTGGTTCAGGAGTGGCTGGACTTGAAGGAGACATTTGTAGCTCATGTCCAGGAGTTCATCAGCTGATGACACGAGGAGTTTATAATAATGAACCTCTTCACAATATTCTCATTTTCTTTTGGTTTTTCATCATCTTTAAGTTTTAATCATCAAAATAGCAAATGTTTGAAACACTCGAGTCTGTGTAATGAATCTATGTAACAAATGAATTTCACTTTCTGACATGATTGAAAGAAAATATATAACTCTTTCACCGTATTCTACATTTTTGAGATGCAGCTGTACATCTGCCTGCTCAGATATAAAAATGTGTTTTTTGTGTCGAGGTTGTGGAGGAGCTCAGGAAGCTGATGGAGTTTTACGCCAAAGAAACCGGAGAGGTGAACAACTTCCTGGCTCTGGCTCTTTCCTCCAGGAAGAATCTCTGCATCCACCCTGAGGTACAAACACCCCGTGTACAGCCCGAACACACGCTGAGACACGTTAACGCATTCTGAGCGCCGCGTGTCTTAAACTACGTGCACACAGGTGAGCGCTCTGCGTTTTGGCAAGGAGGTTGACGGGAAGTGTCACAGCCTGACGGCTTCGTACATCCGTGCGCAACGTCACAGTAACCCCAACCAGCCGGTCTGCCGCTTCTACGAGGTAAAATCTCACGTGAACTCACCAGAAAGGACTCTTCAGCACAAATAAGATAAATGTTTGATACATTCACCATCTTTTTTTCTACCTGGAGATATTTTAGAGTTTTATTTGTCACTCTGCGTTGCCACAGAGACTAAGTTTGGTCATCAGGACCAGCAGCTTCAACAACATTCCAAATAATAATGTATATATAAAATACAGTGAGTAAAAAAACATGTTTAATTTAGTTTATTTAGGTCTTTGGGTCCTTTTTTGTGTTTTTGTATTTTATATTTACCTTCTTGTTTTACATGTTAATTGGAGTAAATAGTAAAAACCTTTTGTTCAACTTCAGTTGTTTTTATATGTTAATATAAATAAATTGACATTTATTAACAGGGTTCATTATTAATGATATATTTTTTTTATCTCCAGTCCCTGAATTAAAAAAAAAAAAAAAAGCTAAAACAGAGCAGGAATAAAATATAAATATATATAAAAGTCTAGTAATTAAAAGAATAAAGATGGAATTTAAAACTCCTGCAGAGTTAAATGTTCGTTTTTCCTCCGAGCGTCTCGTTTCTTCCAACTCCACTTGTTCTGGGTTCGTTGCAGGAGTTTGACTCGGTGGGACGTCAGGTCCCGCTTCCTGCCGGCATCTACAACCTGGACGACCTGAAGGACTTTGGCCGGAGGAAAGGCTGGTGTCCGTATTATCTGGCCCGTTACTCGGTGAGTCGGGTTCAGAACAAACATGGCGGGTGTGGTGACGTCCTAGAGTTTTCCTCCGTTTCTTTATTTCCTTTCAGATTCTGCACGCCAACATCGTCGTGTACAGCTACCACTACCTGCTGGACCCAAAGATCGCTGACCTGGTGTCGAAAGAACTCGCCAAGAAATCCGTGGTGGTGTTTGACGAGGCTCATAATATCGGTCAGATTTATCTCACAGGTCGCTTTGAGACTTGAGGACTTTGCTGTGAGTTCAGTTTTGTCCTTTCTTCCCCGTCTCTCCGGACAGATAACGTTTGCATCGACTCCATGAGCGTGAACATAACGAGGCGAACGCTGGACCGCTGCCAGACCAACGTGGAAACGCTCCAGAACACCATCCACAAGTAGGAGGCAGCAGAACGCAGGGAGCCTTTGCAGTTGGTTGGGCTTCGGTCAATAACTTGACCTTGAGTAGGGAGGAATTCTGGGTAATCTGGGCTCTGATTCTTCTAGTCCTCGGTCAAATTAAACCTCGTACTGGACACAAAGACGAGTCCAATCGCAACGAATTTAACTTCTCAAATGTCAGAAAACATCAAATTTATTACGCCACGAAAAAAGGTTAAATCATGTCTTCTGGACAGTTTGTTTGGGAGAAACGTTTCGTCTTTCATCCAAAAGACTTCATCAGTGTGAGGCCTGCCACCCACATCTGTCTTATAAATAGCACCTCGTTGATCACTTCTCCCCGAAAGAAAACTGTCCAGATGACCTGATTTAACCTTGTTGTGATTTATTTACCTGGATGATTGAGCTTTCAAACCTCTTATCTAATTTATTACCATAACTAATTATCTACTTAATAAATTATATATTTATTGTCATCTGCCACTAAATAAATAGGCCAGTCAGAGTTGTGTTAAAAAGATGAAAATGTCTTTTGGCATTAAGAGAAATCACTCAAGTAATTTTATTTGGATGTTTTGATTTAAACCAGCGTCAAGTCGCAGCGGCTCTGCCTCTTAAAGCCTCAAAGATCTGTTAGCACTCAGAGTAGGCGTTGAGGGGGACCTCAGCTACTACCACCAACGTTTAGCTCCGTATCTGTCAAATGGACTGAGTTGTAGCCCATTAGTTGTGGCGGCCATCTTGAATCAGGTTGTCACCAACAGTTAATCAGCTGCAAAGGTACATCCACCTCCTGTAAGTTTCGTTAAAGTCGGTCGTCTGGTTCACGAGATATTTTGCTAACACACACTGTCACGTTCTTCCAGATGTCAGGGTGGTGGGTGAGACAGTAAACAAACGGTAAACAAACGTTCCTTGTTTTTAATTCAGATACTGAAATGAAAGGTGAAATGTCTCGTAGGATTAAGGAGACGGATGCTGCTAAACTGAGGGAGGAGTACCGGCGGCTGGTGGAGGGGCTGAAGGAGGCCAACGTTGCCAGGGAGACGGACGTCTACCTGTCCAACCCAGTGTTGCCTGACGAAGTCCTGCAGGGTTCGGCCATAAATATTTGTTTTGACGTTTGAACTCTGCTTGTTGATTGGTATTCACATTTAAAACTCCCCTTAACCCTTCTGCATAGATTATTAATAAAAAAATGTTTTAATGTAAAAACAGATTTAATCTGAAAACTTTTTTCATGTGAGGAATCGCAAAAGATTTCAGTTTAAAAGCTGCAGCCTCTTCTGTAAACTGACTCTAAAGTTTAAACCTGTAAAGTCAAGAAGTCGGATCGTTTTTCCAGAAGTGAAATTCTGTGAAAGTTCAAAAGACATTTGTACTTTTACACTTTGGGAGGAAGGTTTTACTTTGGGGGATGATTTAGTCCGAAACACAAAACGAATCCTGAAACCTCGACTGTTTTGGTTCTGGTCTTTGTCAGAGGCGGTTCCTGGTTCGATCCGAACGGCTGAGCACTTCGTCGGGTTCCTCAGGCGGTTCCTGGAGTATCTGAAGTCCCGTCTGCGGGTCCAGCACGTGGTGCAGGAGAGCGCCCCGCAGTTTCTCAAAGACATCTTTGACAAAGTCTGCATCGACCGCAAACCCCTCAGGTCCGCTTCGGTTCTGATCCACACGAGACAAAACGTTCAATAGTTGTTTTATGAGTCCAGCAGCAGAACTAAAGATCACTCCGTAGTTTCTCCTAAGCCGCCCGATGACCCGGCTCTGTGGTTCCAGGTTCTGTGCAGAGAGGCTGCAGTCTTTGCTGAGGACTCTGGAGATCGCAGACATCGCAGACTTCTCGGCCGTCACGCTCATCTCCAACTTCGCCACTCTCGTCAGCACCTACAGCCAAGGTACGGAGACGCTCCTCCGAGCCTCCCCACCTGACTCCAGGTCGGATTTTAAACGTCTCCACGAGCCGACTGAACGTTTTCTCTCTTTGTGAAGGTTTTACCATCATCATCGAGCCTTTTGAAGACAGGACTCCGACCATAGCCAACCCCGTGCTGCACTTCAGGTAAAGTCGGGTCCATGTAAAAACTTAGAGAGGGCGGATGGAGGTCGTCTTTATGGATGCTGCTACAGATGGACCCATTACAGACTGACCAACGTTGGCCACTGGGCCGTGTCTACACTTTATTACCAAGTAGGAAAAAAGATGCTGCAGCCGTTAGTCAGGGATTTTGAAGGGACTTGTTCTTGGTCTATGGGTTGAAGAATGTTCGTTTAAGTGATAATTTTTAATATTTAAAGTACAAAATGGTTCAAAAAACAAAAACATTTTGTCCACGGGCTGCCCTGACTTGTAAAGATCTGTCTCTGTCAACAAAGTGTTCGTTTTGAACGTTCGCTCATGTGACGAAGATGAAAGAAAACTCCAAAGTTCACGCTCGGTAATCCAGGTATAAAATCCAACAATGTTCAGTCGGGTCATTAAACAAAGTTGCTTCGTTTTTTACTGTCAAGAAGAAGAAGAAGAAAAAAAAATCAAACTCTGGACAGAAACGCTGCTAATTAAGAGTTGGAATTGTGATCTTCTAAAGTGGATTTAAATAAAATAAATAATAAAATTTGGGCGTCTGATCTGGACGCCTCCCTTTAGAAGTTTTCTGGGCACGTCCCTCTGAGGGAGACACCGGACAGGACCCAGAACTCTCTGGAGGGATTGTGCATCTTCTCTGGTCTGGGGACGCCTCAGGGTCCCCCAGGAGGAGCTCAAAGGTCTCTGGGGAGAGGGAGGTCTGGGTTTCTCTCCTGGACCAGTTGCGACCTGATTACTGGTACAGATGAGCCATAGAAGATGGATGGGTGGATAAAATCTTGATTTTATTTACCATGAAATGATATGGGGGAAAAAACAGAAATAAAACGTGTTAAAGACGACGTCTGCGTTTAGGCTGCACTAACACGCTGCTGTAATGATGATCTGCTTCGTCCTCAGCTGCATGGACCCCTCCATCGCCATCAAACCTGTTTTTCAGAGGTTTCAGTCGGTCGTCATCACCTCCGGGGTACGTCCAACCTCTTGTTTTTTATAATACAGTAGTCCCTCGCTACTTCGCGGGTCGTTTTTTGCGGACTTTCTCTATCGCGTTTTTTTTTTTTTTTTTTTTTCAAAATAAGATTGAACATGACACACAGTTGGCTGATTGATGGATGAGCCGCACGATCGGCATGACATTTTTATTTAAAATTATTTAAAATTATTTAGCACCTCCTGCACCTTTGTGCAGCCCACACTGCAGGAGAAGCGTCCTTCTGCAGTTCCACCTCCTTCCTCCTGTGATCTCCGTTCTGCTGCAGAGAAGTGGGCGTGGCCAAGAGGAGGCTGAGAGCTTAAATCATTCTGTGCTCTTTTAGAGCGTTTAGAGTTTAGAAACATTTATATATATATATATATATATATATATTATTTTATTTTTTTCAGGGTACGGATCCCCGTGATAAACGAGGGACTATTTTACCCTTAGCTGCAAGCTGGTGACCTAATGGTTGTTGTTTTACGAAGAAAAGTGAATCTTTTATCAAGTTATTTCTTCCTCTTTGTCCTCCGTCCTCACATCAGACCCTGTCTCCGTTGGACATCTATCCCCGAATCCTGGACTTCCGTCCCGTCACCATGGCGTCCTTCACCATGACGCTGGCTCGGACCTGCCTCTGTCCTCTGGTGAGTCTTTCCTCTCAGCGAGGGCCGAGTGGTCGGAGAGCAAAACCTAAACTCTAAATGTCGAAATGGAAAGAAGTGACGTGAGTTTTGTTGCAGATCGTCGGTCGGGGGAACGATCAGGTTGCTCTGAGCTCCAAGTTTGAAACCAGAGAGGATTTTGGTTTGTAAAAATCTAAATGTGTTTTTTTTTGTTTTGGCGTCATCCGAAGTGTAAAAAGACGCATGTTTGTTTATTTCATAGCTGTGATTCGCAACTATGGCAACCTCCTCCTGGAGATGTCGGCCATCGTTCCCGATGGGATCGTTGCATTTTTCACCAGCTACGTCTACATGGAGAACATCGTGGCGTCTTGGTATGAACAGGTACAGATGTTAAAAATAAAGAAGCCTTGTCGTCTTTCAAAACCAACATTTTTTCGTTTCTGGAATAATTTTACAGCTAAAGCAGCACAGCGGAGGCGGCGTCGTTTTTTAAAACTTGATATGCGTTTCTTGTTTGCAGGGAATCCTGGAGAACATTCAGAGGAACAAACTGATCTTCATCGAGACTCAGGATGCTGCAGAGACGAGCATGGCTCTGGAGAAGTACCAGGAGGTCGGAGACGTCATCGGACCCGGTTTTAAAACGGTTTATCTTCTGCCTGAACAGTTGAAGCATGAAGTGCTAATGATGATGCTCGTGTTTCCCGCAGGCCTGTGAGAACGGCCGAGGAGCCATCCTCCTGTCTGTGGCGCGAGGGAAAGTGTCTGAGGGGATCGATTTCGGTAAATAAACAAAAATAAACAAGTGTTTGTGTTAAATGATTCTGAACCTTGTTGTGTTTTTTTTGTCTCAGTGCATCATTTTGGTCGAGCAGTCATCATGTTCGGAGTCCCGTATGTTTACACGCAGAGCCGCATCCTGAAGGTCAGAACCAGCAGCGTTCAAGAGACTCGTCTTATGTTGGACGTCTTAACGTTACATCTGTCTTCTGTTGGACGTCTTAACGTTACGTCTTCTTCTGTTGGACGTCTTAACGTTAACTCTGTCTTATGTTGGACGTCTTAACGTTACGTCTTCTTCTGTTGGACGTCTTAACGTTACGTCCGTCTTCTGTTGGACGTCTTAACGTTACGTCTTCTTCTGTTGGACGTGTTAACGTTATGTCTTTCTTCTGTTGGACGTCTTAACGTTATGTCTTTCTTCTGTTGGACGTCTTAACGTTACGTCTGTCTTCTGTTGGACGTCTTAACGTTACATCTGTCTTCTGTTGGACGTCTTAACGTTACGTCGTCTCCTGTTGGACGTCTTAACGTTACATCTGTCTTCTGTTGGACGTCTTAACGTTACGTC
>NC_056503.1:47172176-47180137 GCF_014905685.2 Nematolebias whitei
CTGTTGGACGTCTTAACGTTATGTCTGTCTTCTGTTGGACGTCTTAACGTTACGTCTTCTTCTGTTGGACGTCTTAACGTTATGTCTGTCTTCTGTTGGACGTCTTAACGTTACGTCCGTCTTCTGTTGGTCGTCTTAACGTTACGTCGTCTCCTGTTGGACGTCTTAACGTTACGTCTGTCTTCTGTTGGACGTCTTAACGTTACGTCTTCTGTTGGACGTCTTAATGTTACGTCTTCTTCTGTTGGACGTCTTAACGTTACGTCGTCTCCTGTTGGACGTCTTAACGTTACGTCCGTCTTCTGTTGGACGTCTTAACGTTACGTCGTCTCCTGTTGGACGTCTTAACGTTAAGCCTGTCTTCTGTTGGACGTCTTAACGTTACGTCTGTCTTCTGTTGGACGTCTTAACGTTACGTCTTCTGTTGGACGTCTTAACGTTACGTCTTCTTCTGTTGGACGTCTTAACGTTACGTCCGTCTTCTGTTGGACGTCTTAACATTACGTCCGTCTTCTGTTGGATGTCTTAATGTTACGTCTTCTTCTGTTGGACGTCTTAATGTTACGTCGTCTCCTGTTGGACGTCTTAACATTACGTCCGTCTTCTGTTGGATGTCTTAATGTTACGTCTTCTTCTGTTGGACGTCTTAATGTTACGTCGTCTCCTGTTGGACATCTTTGATATGTCTTCTTGTAAATTCTCGATGTGGCGTCCATCAGCAGATGTAGACCAACATGACAGTTTAACATCTATGATTTCTGGTCACACTTTAGTCACAACAAACGACTGTTTTTCGGATAATGAGCTAAATTTTGTGTGGTAGTAGCTGAGGGTCATCTCTGATACGCACTCTGAGAGCTAACTGCAGAATTGATCTCAAACTGGATATTTAGGTTTACAGTCGTGTAACAAATGGTCAGCAGTAATATAACAATGTATTTATAATCAGTATTTTTACCATGATTTTTCACGTTTCATGAGAATCAAACTTTATTTTTGAAACAAGTGGCTGAGGCCCGTTTTATTTATTTAATTATTAATACGATTAAGTTTTGTTAAATCACTGTGAGTAATGACCTGCGAGGCGTCTTGTCTGAAACGTGTTTATATGAATTTATTTTAGCCTGCTTTAGTTGTTTTATGGCGCTTCCTGTCTTTATTGGATCCAGGCTCGTCTGGAGTATCTGCGGGATCAGTTTCAGATCAGGGAGAACGACTTCCTGACGTTTGACGCCATGCGTCACGCCGCTCAGTGCGTGGGCCGAGCCATCCGAGGGAAAACCGACTACGGCCTGATGATTTTTGCCGACAAGGTGGGTGAACTTTCCTCTGCTCGGCGTGAACGCCCCCTTTCAGTTAGTCGTGACGTTAGCGGCTGTGGTTTGTGCTCCGCAGCGATACGTCCGAGCGGACAAACGGGGGAAGCTTCCTCGCTGGATTCAGGAGCACATCAGCGACGGCAGTCTGAACCTCACCGTGGACGAGGCGGTCCAGCTGTCCAAGCACTTCCTGCGTCAGATGGCTCAGCCGTTCAGACAGGTACCACAGGAGCGTCAAAATACTGTTTCAGGAAGTGGGAGTTTAATTCTGATACAGTAGTCCCTCGTTTATCGTACCCTGAAGACCCGCGATAAGTGAAAAACTGCAAAGTAGGACTAGTAGTACAAGTAGTAAGTAGTTTATTTTAGTATATATTTATTTATTAAGGCTTTTTAAACCCGTCCCACACTCTTGCAATATTCTAAATGTTTCTAAACTCTAAATGCTCTAAAAGAGCATGTCATGATTTCCCTCTGTGACTCCTCCGAGCCCTCTTGGCCACGCCCACTTCGTTCAGCTGCACAAAGGAGCAGCAGGTGCGAAATAATTTTAAACATCTTTAAATAAAAACTCCATGCCGATCGTGCGACTCATCCATCAATCAGCCAATTGTGTGTCATGTCCAATCTTATTTTGAAAAACCACGAAAGAACGAATCCGCGATAAACGAACCGTGGAGTTATGAAAATTCACCTGGTTGTCTGTCCTCGTCTCGGCAGGAGGACCAGCTGGGTCTGTCTCTGCTGACCCTGCAGCAGCTGGAGTCGGAGGAGATGCTGCAGAAGATCACGCAGATCGCTCATCAGACCTGAAGGCGGCGCTCAGCTCCATAAAACATCTGAATCTACCGGAGTCCCTGCGTCATCAACAAAAACCCGGCTTCAGACGATGTTTTACTCCGTGCGTCAAAAAACTGAAACTCGTTTCGGTAAAGCTGCAGTTTCAAGCTGCTCGACGCGTCCTGCACGGATCCATTCTTTAAAGCCGGTTTCAACCGTTTGTAAAGCAGTTTCTGCGTTCCTCTTTACAAACCGTCTAAATTATTTAAAACCAGATCTAGATGTCGTCTGTCATACAGACCCCACAGTTTGTTGTACAGACTCACTTTAAACACGTTCCTCTAAATGTTGGAATAAAAGTGTTTGTACTTTGTTTTTTTTACGTTAAAACCTCTTTTGGAATAAAAAACAAACCAAAAAAAAAAAAAAATCTTGTTTAATTCGTCTCCAGTTTCTTTTATTGTAACAAACAACGCGACTTCTCCCCTTCAAACAAAAACCCGACTCGGTGACAGCGGGCTGGTATTTTCCAACAGAACTACAAATCCTCAAACACTCGGGGAAGAAGCAGCTATCCAAACATCAAATGTTCCATTTGTAACAAAATTTAATTTTAATGCAGTTTTACAAATGTTAATTTATCAATCCTGTGATGGACTTGTGACCTGTCCAGGTGTCCCCCGCCTCTCGCACAGTGATCGTCACCCGACGTGGGCGACCCAAAAAGGAAGCAGCGTTTAAAGACGATGGACGTACAAAGAAAATCAAAATGATGAACTTTAGCAGCTTCAACACATCCTGGATTTCAACTCGATTTATTTTACGTTTCTGTTCTCCGCTAAACTTTGTACATAAATTATAATCAAAGAGTAAACGCGTTTCCTAATTTGACTCGTTACAAAGAACGAAGTCAAAAACAAATAAGTCATTAAGAATTATGTCCCATGATGCCGTTTAGAGTTTACTCCAGTGGTTTTACAGATGTATTGATGTGAATCCTGAAACGAGGGTCTGCACTCGATGTAAACAAAGCACTCCGCTAAGACCAGGTGGCTCACCTCCGGTAAGCGGGTCGTTGTGTAGGGAAGTTCACCGTTTAACTGATCTGCACGTTGTTGTCGACCCGTTTTCAGTCACTTCGGCTGTTTTTGTAGTTAAACACACCTGGTAGTTACCATTAGCAGCCGAAACAAATTATTTTTTTAACCAACAGACGTTAGATTTGGTTTCTTACTTTCAATTTTCTTCACGCGTCCTTGTGACTTTACAAAAAGCTGCTTTAAGCTTTTCAACAAAGCGTCTGATATTTACACAGAGCAAATCAAAGTAAACTTAAAGAAAAACAAATACTGATACGTCTACAACGCAGCGCGAGGACTCACTACCGGAAAACGCTCGTTTGAGAATACATTTACCAGAAATGTGCAAACTTAAAGTGGAATGTTAGAAGTGGACGACGGTTCACTAAAGTTAAACTAGTTTCTGTATAAAAACTAAATCCACGATTTAAAATTTCACTTTTATTACTTTTAAAATCACCTCAAAGGTGTAAACATGACGGCTAAACTCTTCTTGTGCAGCTCAACAAGAACTCTGGGTCATTATTCAAACTTTACATCCCTGTTTTTTATAAAATCACTTTTTTAAGAAGATTGTTAAATTAGAGAAAATCTACTTTATAAATAAATGTTCAAGTATTAAAACATGTCGATCTGCAGATCACCAGCTCTGCCGTTAACGCAATTAACGTTAATTAGCTCTCGGCGCAATAAATTTTTTTTTTGCTTTTGGTCACCTTTAAAAACAAACGTGCAATTATTAAACTAATTACCTTAAAACAGACACACTGATTCATAAAAGCTGATATAATTAAATTTGGGGATCTGATTTCTGACCGCCGGTTTTCGGCCACCTCAGTTTCTCTTCCGTGCCGTGTCGATATCGGCTCGCAGCAGCAGGTTTTCTCAGGGAGTGAACATCCTTCCGGTTTCTGCTTAAAGTCTTAAATGCAGATGGTGCGAGTGTTTTCGTGTTATCTGGTCCCGCCGAGCGAGCCTCGCCTCGTCAGACTCTGCGTGCTGCAGCTCAGGCCTCGACTGTCCGTCAGATGACTCGACTGTGGAGGAAAAAGACCCACAAAGACCGTTAGAACCCGACACGAACGGGCACTCACTTCAAGGGATTCATCATCGTGCGAGGCATTTTATTTGGACAGGACAGAATCGCGTAGCTCAAAACGGTCATGAACGCTCGCCTTAAGGAAGACGTTTTGTAAAAGCAAGGATCTGTATGTGCAGCTAGTGATGGGGACAGTGTCGAAGTTATTACATACATTACATTTCAAACAATAACCAACAAACAGATGAAACATCACTTAGACACGTCTTTGCTTGCGCTCGTATGAATTAATGTTTAAAGGGCCTCAACTCTGTTAAAGTCAGAGCAGAACATGCGTCTCTTCTTATCGTGGGAATACTTCACACGACGTTTCATTCTGTAGAGAGTTTCTCTGCGCGACACGTCGCGTCAAACTCGAAAGCTCAGCCTCAACAGGCGATCGTTAAGTAAAAAATAAAAGACTGGATCGCTGATTGACAGCAGAAATCGGGGTTCGTTGAACAGAAAGTGGTCACTCCAACGGTTTCTAGAAACGAAGCCCAACTCTCAGAAGTACACCATCTTTGGGTGTCGCCCCACGTCTCATTTCTCCTGCTCGATACAAACCATAAGCAAATGTTCTTCTCCGCTTGGAAGACGCAAACCAGCCTGTAAAGTAAACACACACCTTACTTTCCAGTAGGCTACCCAGTAAAGGGTCTTATTGCCAGTTCAGTTGAAACTTCTCTTCAATATTTGTGACCTTAAGAACCTTGTGTACATCTCATGTCCTCGTCAACAGAAACGCATTCTTCTGCTCTTCAAACTAAACTCTCCTTCAGTACGCAGAGACACGCATCTATAGTTTACAACAGCTGCCGTTAGTCTAAATATGCTGAAACTTTATCTTTTGAATAAAACTAAATTATTTTGAGCAAAAAAAAAAACTGTTAAATCTTTGCTACTGCGTGCTAGAAAATCTTTTCATCTTTCCAGTTGGAAATCCTGATATCCTCTTTTCACGTGATGCCAAGAACTCCTCATTAGAATATGATTTAAAAAAAAAATTAAAAAAAAGATTTGGACCAATTTTCCGGGCGTTATCCTGGTTATCAAGACAAATCAAGCCACGTCTCTGGAAAGGCTCATGATATCGGGATGATCCAGGAGGCAGGAATCTGAAATGCGCTTCGTTTGTTTAGATCAAATCCGACCTCATCCTCATTTTAATGTGAAGGGTCAAATATGTTAAATGTAGCAAAGAGCCATAACTCCAGGAAGGACGGGTTCAAAAGCAGAATGCCAACAAGCTTCTCAACATACTGGAATAATACTTCCCATTAGGTTTCATAGTTTTTAACTGGGTGTCTGAGTTGAGCTGATAAGATAACTGCTAACGGACAAACGGCTTGTGCCATAACATTATGACCCTTCAGGCGTATGAAAACTACCGAGAGACTTGAAGATTTCGTCCTCTGCTCACCTGAGTTCCATCCCGATTCTCTCTGGTTCCAACGTTAAGAACATTCAGAGAGTTTGCCCTCTTCATCCTGAAAAGTAAAACGCATTTAAATAAACACATTTAAGTGGCAGAAATCCAACCAACGGTCAGCTACTTTAAAACCTCCATTAAACTAGTGCAAAATGACTTCATACATAATAAGAACTGATCCTGGACCTGTTTGAACTCATTGTGTTTTAGCAGCATCCATCGGCTCTCAGCTGCAGCTACCCTCACTGCAGGACTTTAACATCCATATTATTACCCAGCATTCCTCGGGGTCGTTTCCTCCATCCCGACTCCTTTCAGCTTACGGACCAGTTTCTCGCTGCTTCTCCGGATCGACTCTCTGAGCTTGGTGAAGGAGCTGCTGCGCTTCAGCCCGTCCTGCGCAGAGCCGCCGTCCTCCACGCTGGACCAGCGGGGACGGCCATCACCTGGAGGACAGAGGGACAGAGGACTGACTGACGTCTGTGGGACAGAATGAGAACATGGACGTCTTTCTTTACCTTCCACTGATCCAAACTCTTTGTCGTGAGCTCGGGTCAGAATCTCTTTGTAAAGAGCTTCAGCTTGTCTGTATTTGCCCTGTTTCAGATAACACGAGGCCTGACGGGGACAAAAACAAAACCTGCAAATAAAAGACCTGGACGAGCAACGGAAGCCAGGAGCAGGACATGTTCGCTCACCAGGTTGTTCTTGGTCTTGGCTACGTTGGCGTCGTCTGGTCCCAGTCTGCTCTGGTAGATGTGTAGAGCCCGTTCGTAGTACTGCTCCACCTCCTGGTACTTCCCTTGGTTCTGACACAGCAGAGCCAGGTTGTTCAGCTGCTTGGCCACGTCGGGGTGGTCCGTACCCAGAACCTGAGCGAAAAAACAGCACTTTTATTTCAGGAGGGGCGCAGAAAGGTCCCGAGTCAGAATCAGTTTTGTTGCGTTTCCTTGACTGATGAAGTCTTCTGGATCGAAGGCGAAACGTTTCAGCACAAAAAAAGAAACTGTTCAGATGACCTGACTGAAAAATGTTGGGTCCTGAGTTAGTTTTCAGTGAGGGATTATTGAGATTAACTGGTTAAAACAAAACAAGAAAAGAGATAACAGCTCATCTTTTAACTTTAACTGAAAGTTTAACATTTACATGAAAATAAACCGTAAGAACTGAGCAAAACAGAAGTATAACTTTTAAACAACCCCCACATGTAATCCTTTATGGTTCAGGATTAAATTTAAATTAGGATTTGTGGCACAAGTCAGGTAATTTAAGAAGATTTTTAAATAATTTAACGCGTCACCTTTTCTCTGATCTCCAGAGCTCGTTTACAAAGAGGCTCAGCCTCCTTGTATTTTCCTCTTTTACCGTAAAGCACGGCCAAGTTGTTGAGCGTCGCTGCCACCTGCGCACACACACACACACACACACACACACACACACACACACACACAGAAACAACAAGCAACACATCAAATATCAGTTATGATGCTTGCTTGACTCGGGGCGAGACGAAACAGAATAAAATAAAATCCAACGGGAGAAAACAGAATCAATGAATGAAAGTCCCTGGAGGTTAATTCTGCTTTAACTGGCTTCACTAAAGACTTTAAGCTGATTTATTTTTGGAGCTGGACTCACAGCCGGATGGTCCAGTCCCAGAGTTTTCTCCCTGATGGCCAACGCGTCGTTCAGCAGGTTTGCTGCCTCTTTGTATTTGTTCTGATCCCTGTTTTCAAAACATAAAACGTTCGTCAGTCGACAAGAGCAGAAGATTAAACACAAATAAAAACAAAAAAAAAACAATCACACTTGTTTCTGTAGAGATGAAAACAGGATCAACTTTGTTTTTAACTTTTTAAATAACTTTTTAATGCTGAAAGGATGAAAGAACTGAAACTGGTTTATTAAAAGGTGAAATAAACAAACAACAAGCTAAACGAGGCAAAATATGAGCTAAACAAGGCACAACACGAGCTAAATGAGGCAAACAACGAGCTAAACGTGGCAAAACATGAGCTAAACGTGGCAAAACATGAGCTAAACGTGGCAAAACATGAGCTAAAAGAAGCAAAACATGAGCTAAACGTGGCAAAACATGTGCTAAAAGAAGAAAAACATGAGCTAAAAGAAAAAAAACATGAGCTAAAAGAAAAAAAACATGAGCTAAAAGAAGAAAAACATGAGCTAAAAGAAGAAAAACATGAGCTAAAAGAAGAAAAACGAGCTAAAAGAAGAAAAACATGAGCTAAAAGAAGAAAAACATGAGCTAAAAG
>NC_056503.1:47180237-47183981 GCF_014905685.2 Nematolebias whitei
TGAGCTAAAAGAAGAAAAACATGAGCTAAAAGTTTAAAAAAAAAAACATAAGCAAAATGCTAAAAGAGGCTAGCACAAGGAATTGAAGCAAAAGGCTGGCTAAAAGTTGCTAATGGCTAGCTATAAGTATCTAAAGTTTGCTTTAAGCTAAAGTGGTTAAAAAAAAAAAAAAAAAGACAAAAACAAACCAAGAGTGCAAAAATTTGAATCTGTTGGACTCCTGGCAGGGACCAATGCAGACATGTTTCTGTTTTCTAGCTGTTTTTTTGTTACTTTTTTTTAGCCATCTTCTTTGTAAAAAATAAAAAAATCTGTATGCTCTTTTATAACTGTTTATTGTTGTTGTTGTCCATTGTTGTCGTCATTCTTTGTTAAAATCAGGTCTCTCTTGAAAATGAGTCCTCGAGGCTCAATGGGATTTACCTGTATAAATAAAGGTTGAATGAAAAAAAACAAATTTGTCTTTAAAAGAATTTGAAGCGATTAAAAATTATTCTATGGAGAAAATATTTGTCAATAAAGTTATTTTTTTTTTAAATGTATAAAAATACAAGAACCAAGTGTCAAAACAACCGTCTCCTGAACGAGCCGAACGTTGTGATGAACAAACAGCTAAAATCACACAAACTCAAAACAGGAAAACAAGTGTGGTGGTGACTCCTCGTTGCCATGGTAACTGCTCTCACCTGTACACCAGAGCCAGGATGTTCAGCATGGTGGCTACATCAGGGTGGGTGTGGCCCGAGGACTTCTCCAGGTCTTCCAGAGCCTGTTGAGACGTGTCGTCAGAGATCGTGTGTTTTTGTGTGTGAGGATCGGGGGGGGGGGGTGTCTCACCTGTTTGCAGAGAGGAACGGCGACCTCGTACCGACCCTGAGACGCGTACTGGATCACCAGGTTGTGGAGCGTTCGGAGGCGGGCAGGAATCTCGTACCCGCCCTGCTGAGCGGCGGCCGCTGCGCTGCTGTGACGAGGCTGCGACACTGAAACATGAAGTTTTACCTGAAAATCACGCGCCCGCCTAAAAGACGATTTTTGTTCAACTCGGTCACATCCGATCTGTAATACCCAACAGATTAATAAAATCTTTGCACTAATTTATATATTTTAGTTTTATTTTTACTTCCCGTTTCTCAGAGTTACTCTGAAATAGACATTTACAATTAAATGTTTCAGTGAGCAGGAACACAGAACAAGTTTTAAACGTTTATTTTCCTAAAAGGAAGTGTACTCGGGGTTTTTTAGGACCTACTGTATTTACTACAGGGAGTGAGACTCACTTGTTGCTTTGTTTCATTTCATTTTTTAAGCAGGTACAGACAAAAACCTTCTCTGATCTGCAAAGTTTTACTCTAAAGAGATTCTTCGTGCCTGAAACTGTTTCGCTTTATGTTGCATTTTGTACGTGTAATAAAAATGCTCATAATCCAACATTCAATGTCTTTACAGTAATTTGAGTTTAGCAGCGGATCTTTTAGAGATTATATTCACCCGTTCGTCCACACATTTTAACATTTAGAAGCAAAATGAGGAGCGTTTTGAAAAGTAAAACAAAAAAAAGTTCTCTTTAATCTTATTTCTCATGAAAACAATAAATATTAAACATTATTTTACACAAACATGAATTTATTTTACGACTGCACCCGATTATAAATATTTATAACCTGGACTTTCGTTTAAGAAACGTTTCTGTAGGCGGACCTCGCTCAACTTTAGTTAAAGAGCGTTAAACCCTATCAGGTAAGGCAGCGGGCGATATGCATTCCTCAAAAGAATTCTAGCAAAACTAAAAAATTTAAACTGTTTAATCAGCAGCAAAACATCAGAAATATTTTAAACAGCGCAAGTAAAACTAAGAAGAAATTTAAAAACGTGGATCTTCAACGTCTCCTCGTGCAGTTGGTGCATTTTTATAATTTCATGTTTTGACTAACATCTGTAATGAGCAGCTGTTACGTCGAACTTTGTTTCTTTCTTTGCCTGTTGAAATTGTTCTCCAGCACGAGAACGCTGCGTTAATAACTTCAGACGGACCAAACCAACAGAACCAACAGAACCTTACTCTGGGACTGCTCCTCGTCCTCTGCAGGAAACAAGTCGTCCAAAGACTCCCTGCTGGAAGAGTTTCCATCCTCCTGAGAGAAGAAGAACAAGAAACAAGACTTCTTAGTGTTCTCTCGGTAACAAACGTCATCAGCCAGCAGGTCCAAACCCGTAACATCAGCAACCAGCCCTCAAGAACCTTTCTAAGTTCATCATAAACTGTGTTGGAAACCACAGCTTCGATCAATGTGGGCGTGAAACAGCTCTCCTGCCATAAATATTTTACTGCTGAAACCTGGAAAAATGTAAATAAAACTAATTTAGCTGGAAAAATTAAACTTTGATTTAAAAAAAGCCATCAGAAAAAAATCTTAAAGCCTCAAACAATAACAAAAATAATTGTTTTATGCACTCTGGTTCTTTAGAAATGGCAGATATTGTGTTTATAAAAACAATAAAAGTTGTTTTTTATGTTGCAATATTAGCTTTCCTGTGTTGATTTAATCTTTGTTTAATTAAGAGGAGAATAATATGAGGGTTATTTATGTTTACGGTTTGGTTAGAAATGACGTTAAACAGATGCGTTTCTGTTTTTAGTTGGAAACTAAGAAGTTTGTTTTGGGGTTTAAAAAATTCTATACGTAAAATGTATTTTTTATTTTTTTAGCTTTTTGTGAAAAAATGAAGTGTGAACGCTGAGCACTGAACGACTTCTGCTGAAACATGTTGAAAATAAAAATCGATAAAACGCTCGAAACAAAAGCTAAAAACTACCTAAACAACCGCTGAAAGCTAAAAAGAGTAGCCGTAAGCTTAAATTAAAACTGAAATCTAAAATTCGTAAGATAGTAGCTAAAATCTAATATTAGGGTTGGCAAAAAGAAAATAATGAGAACAACCGAAGTTAAAAGCTAAAAATGGAGCACGTCTGCTGAGGATAATTTCAAAACACACAGTTTTCCATGTATTTGATCAAAAGGTGTAAATGTTAGGGAATTTTAAAAAAAGACGGCTGTAACGTGGTCCGTCTGACGGACGCTGGTTCCTCCTCACCAGGGGCGGCTCGTCCTGGTCGTATTTGCGGATGGAGGACATGAACTGCAGGTGTCTGTTCTGCTCCTCCAGGGTGACCACGTCCTGTTCGCTGTCCTGCAGCCGCTGCTGAGCGCCGGCCAGCTCGTCCCGCAGCCACTGGTTCTCCTGACAGAGGCGACGCACCTGAGGAGCGAAAACAGACGAGGTCACGAATAAGGAAGTTCAAGAAAGTAAACAGAGGAACACAAAAAGACTTGTTTACCAGAATGACCTCACAGGGACTGTAAAACACAATAATGATGCAACATTTCTGGAGGATGAAACTGATTTATAAACCTGCAACAATAAAATATCAGATCTGCACTGAACTTCCTCAAGCCACACAGAGGCTCACACCGTGACCGACCTCTGACCTTTAACAACCTCCTCCTGATCAGAAACAACCAGGTCACATCTGACGTTCAGTTTCCTCATTTTCTAACCTCAAAGAGCCGAGACTTGTTTTCAGCCAACAGCTGAGTGAAGAACAACAAATGCTCAAAATAAATAAACAAGAAATGCAAAATGTGTCGAAAACTTTGACTTTAGAGCAATGAAGACTCAGGGATGGTGGACGGACGGATGGATGGACGGACAGATGAATGGATGATGGACGGACGGATGGAT
>NC_056503.1:47183991-47184305 GCF_014905685.2 Nematolebias whitei
TGAATGGATGATGGACGGACGGATGGATGGACGCACAGATGGAGGGAGAGATGGATAGATAGATGGAGATGGCTGGATGGACGGAGAGTTGAATGAACGAACGAACAGACAGATGATGGACGGACAGATGAATGGATGATGAATGGATGGATGGATGGATGGATGGACAAACAGATGAATGGACAGACGAATGGACAGATGGATGATGAATGGATGGATGGAGGTACGGACGGCTGAATGGATGGATGGAAGGATGGACGGATGAATGGATGATGGACAGATGGACGGACGATGGATGGATAATGAATGAATGA
>NC_056503.1:47184315-47190565 GCF_014905685.2 Nematolebias whitei
AGATGATGGATGTACGGCTGGATGAATGGATGGATGAATGGATAATGAACAGATAGATGGACAGACAAACAATGGATGGATGAAGAATGATGGATGGATGATGGATGGACAGATGATGGCTGGATGAATGGATGGATGGATGATGGATAATAAACGGATGGAAGGATGGATGAAGGATGGATGGAAGGACCGATGAAGTATATAATGTATGTATGTACAGACAGATGAATGAATAAATGAACAAATGAGTGAAGAAATAAAAATGAATAAATGAATTAACAAATGAATGAATGAATGAAGAAATGAATGAATGAATGAATGCGTCTTGCTACAGAAAGTCACCTGAGCTCTCAGCTTTTGTTTTTCTGCCTCCAGAGACCCGAGATGAGCCGACAGCGCCATCATCACCTGCAGAAAGAACAATTTAAAAACAAATTAGATCTTAAAGTTTTTTCATTTAGTTTCTCAGTAAGTTTGATTTTCTGACTTCATGAAGCTGAACACTTTCAGTGGATCAGAACCAAACAGAGTCCACAGGACGGGCCTGAGTGTCGCCAACACTCAAGGAATTAGGACAACACGTTCAACTCCAGCATCAGAAGGCGAAGCAGCTTCTGCTGAACTTTAGCTGTGGACTCGGTACCTGCGCCTCGTTCAGGCCCAGCTCGATCCTCTCCAGCGACTGTCGGACGATGCCGCTCTTCTCCTGCTCCACGCTGCCGCTCTGCGACACCTCCTGTAGGTTCTCCAGCAGGCTGCGGTTCTCCCCCCTCAGCGCCTCCAGCCCGGTGATCACCTGCTGCGTGCTGCACAGAATCTCCTCCGCGGACAACATGGCCGCTGCTCCGAGGTGCCTCCTTGCGCTCCCACTGACCTATAAACGGCAGGAGGAGGACGACTGAGGTGGAGGAGGTGATTATAAAGATCAAAAAGTGAGATGAAGATGCCCTCTGGATCAGGGGTCCCAACCACTGGGCCAAGGACCAGTACCATCCATGGATCATTTGGTATCAGACTCAGGACGCAAAGTTTTTCCTAAACAAAAATTACAATTAATCAATTATAAATAATTTTAAGTAGATTGGTCTTGAGAGTATTTTATTTAGAAAAACTACTACTCTGTAGTTTTCCTGTTTATAGTTTTTCAGTTTTTATTTTTCTCTGTTGACAAACTGTTTCAGCAAACTTGAAGCTACTTTGGTCTTTAAAGTGTCAAAATATTCGGCTTGTTCAAGACTTCATTGTTATGACTTTTGGCATCGTTATCTTTTATATATTTCAATAATTATTTACCTTTTGTTTAATACAATGTTCTCCTTGAATCGTCACCTTATCGTGGTGGAGGAGTTTGTGCATCTGAAGGAGCTATGCTGTCGGGGGAAATTGTAATTACTCCTGGTAGGGTCTCCAAAGGCAGATTGGTTCTAGGTGAGAGGCCAGACAAAGAGCGATTCAGAAGACTTTGGTAGACCCAAACGTGTAGTGAGGGTTTGCTGGGAACGCCTGGAAGAAGAACCTATTAAAGAGATCTTCAACTCACACCTCTGGGGGAGCTTTAACCACATCCGAGCTGAGGCAGCCATGTTCCACACCTCAAATGTTGACGTAGCTACCTTGAACTGTGGATGCAAGGTTGTCAGTGCTTCTCACGGTGGCCATCCTCAAACTCAGTGGTGGACACCGCGGGTTAGGGAGGCTGTCAAGCTGAAAAAGGAGTCCTATCAGGACTTGTTGGCTGGTGGGACTCCAGAGGCAGCTGAGGAGTACCGGAGGGCCAAACAGTCTGCAGCTTTGGCTGTTGCTGAGGCAAAAGCTCGAATGTGGGAGAAGTTCGGCAAGGCCTTAGATAAAGACTCTCTGTCGGCTCCGAGGAGATTCTGGCAAACCAACAGGCAGCTGAGGAGGGGAAAGCAGCTCTTTACTAACACTGTGTTCAGTGAAGGTGGGCTGCTGTTGACATAAACAGTGACGTTGTTGGGAGGTGGAACAAATATTTCTCGGACCGTCTCAATCTCACTGGCACGTCTTTCATGGAGGAGGCCGAGTCAGGGGACTTAGGGATTGGTCTCTCCATAACCGTGGCTGAGGTCACTGTGGTAGTTAAAAAGCTACGTGGCAGCAGGGCTCTGGAGGTGGATGAGATTCACCCTGATTTCCTTAAGGCTCTGGATGTTGTTGGGCTGTCTTGGTTGGCATGCCTTTGCAACATCACATGGACATTGAGGGCAGTGTCACTGGAATGGCAGACTAGGGTGGTCCCCCTCTTCAAAAAGGGGGACTGGATGGTATGCTCCAATTACAGGGGCATAACTCTCCTTAGCCTCCCTGGTAAGGTCTATTCAAAGGTACTGGAGAAGTGAGTCCGATTGTTGGTCGAACCTCAGATTGGAACCCTGTGTACATAATTTAGTTCCGCCACGTGGTGCGAATGAGAATAAAGAATATCTGAATCTGAGATCCAGGAGGAACAATGCTGGTTCTGTCCTTGCCGTGGAACACTGGACTAGCTCTTTACCCTCACTAGGGTCCTCAAGGGATCATGGGAGCTTGCCCATCCAGTCTACATGTGTTTTGTGGATTTGGAGTAGGCTTTTGACCGTGTTCCTTGAGGTACATTGAGGGGATGCTCCCTGAGTATGGGATTGGGGGCTCTTTTCTATGGGCTGTTCGGTCCCTATACAAGTGGTGCAAGAGTTTGGTTCACATTGCCGGTAGCAAGTCGGACCCCTTAAGGATGGGAGTTGGACTCTGCCAGGGCTGCCCGTTGTCACAGATTCTGTTCATAACTTTTATGAACAAAATTTCTCAGTGCCGCCAGGGGATGGAAGGATTCTAATTTGGTGGCCTCAGGATTCCATCTCTGCTCTTTGCAGATGATGTGGTCCTGTTGGCGTCATCGTGCCGTGATCTCCAGCTCTCACTGGAGCGGTTCACAGCCAAGTGTGAAACGGCTGGGATGAGAATCAGCACCTCCAACTCTGAGGCCGTGGTCCTTGGTCATAAAAGGGCGAGTTGTTCTTTTCGGGTCGAGGGTGAGGTTCTGCCTCAAGTGGAGGAGTTCAAGTATCTCTGGGTTTTGTTCACGAATGAGTGAAGAATGGAACGCGAGATTGACAAACGGGTTGGTGCAGCGTCTGCAGTATTGAGGACTCTGTACTGGTCCGTTATGGTGAAGAGGGAGCTGAGCTGTAAGGCAAAGCTCTGTTTACCAGTCGGTCTACGTTCCTACCCTCACCTATGGTCAGGAACTCTGGGTAGTGACCGAAAGAATGAGACTGTTGATACAGGTGGTTGAAACGAGTTTCCTCCACAGGATAGCTGGAATCTCCCTTACAGATAGGGTTTAGAAGTTTAGTTATCCGGAAAAGACTCCGAGTAGAACCGCTGCTCCTCCATATCCAAAGGAGCCAGTTGAGGTGGTTTGGGCATCTGGTAAGGATGCTTCCTGGGCACCTCCCTCAGGAGGTGCTTTGGGCATGTCCAACTGGGAGGAGACCCCGGGAAAGACCCAGGACACGCTGGACAGACTACGACTCTCGGTTTAGCCTGGGAACTTATTGGGGTCCTCCCACAAGAACTGGAAGAGGGGGCTGTGGAGAGAGATGTCTGGGCCTCCCTGATCAAGCTGCTGCCCCCGTGACCCGACTTCGGAACAAGCAGAAGATGATGGATGGATGAATTTTCACTAAATAAATGCATCACAAACTCTTCAAAATCTTGAAAAAGCTTTTTAGCATACTTGCTACGTGTTTAGCTCTTATTTACTATTTTACCAGTTTTCTCTTCACCTATCGTTCTGCTAATTCTTATTTGTAGCTACTGGTCTGGTTATTTTAGCTTTCAGCTGCTGTTTAGCTCATTTGGCTTCTATTAGTTGTTTTTACTAAATTTAGAATTTAGCTACTATTTTGGTAATTTGATTTTTCGCAGCGGTTTAGCCAATTTTAGTTTTGATTTGTAAACCCAAGTGTTTATTTTGTAATTTATTGTCTTTATTTACCGTTTAGCTAGTTCTAGATTTTGTTTAGCTAATGATGGCTATTGATTAGTTAATTCTGGCTATTTGCTCCATCAGAAAACATGCTTTTAATATATTTTTTCTTTAACTTCTGCAACAACAACAACAACAACAACAACAACAACAACAACAACAACAACAACAACAACAACCCGTTTAAAAAAAAAAACAGTCTGCAAATAACGAGACACAAAACTCTTCAAAAACATCAACAATAAGATGCATTTTATAATCCAATCTGACAGATTTTGTCAAATTTATGTTTTCCCTAATCTTAGCAGCCATTTGAAGAGAATATCATTAAAAGTACTCATTGTAATGTCATGGACTAGTCATAAAACAAACAAACAAAACCATTATTCTATAAGTATGGAAACAGTAAAAATGACTGAATAAAATGTTAATGGCCAAAATCACACCCAGAAAGATCTGGGGAGAAGAAGTCTGTCAGCGTTGATGTATTTGTACATTTTAATGCAAATGTTTGTTGATTAAGAGAAATGGGGGTTTGTTTACATTGAGTGCAGACCAGCATGTCAATATAAATATTATATAGAAATACTAAAAGTGCACCACTTGATCCTGAATTCAGGATAAGCTTTTTACGTTTGGTGTCAAACTTTAAGAATAGCGTCCATAAGTTGTAATGTTACGTTTTACAGGTGTTTAAAGGTGTTTAAGACACCTGCGCCACTGACACCAACCTAACTTAACGCAAAAGTGCGTCACTCAACGAGTCAAGTTTACACAACAAAACGTTGTTTGTGAGGGGTAATAACCGGAACTGCAGCTAAGAAAAACAACATAACGGTTTATTAATCTGCTCTAAAAATCTTCACAGAGATGGAGACGGACTGGGGCTTGTCCCAAAACAAAACAAGGTCTTTTTAGCCTACCTGCTGACTTCAGGCTCCGATGTCGCCCTTTTTATTAAACCGATTTAAACCGATTTGTAGTTTATGTTCGGGGACAAAACGAACGCGTTAGCAACAACGGAACACCTGCGCTCACAGTTTTACTAAATTAATTGGATGTTGAACAGGTGAGACGATGAAAACGCCAAGTTGTAAATCATTCACCTGTCGCGTCTGCTGCTCCTCCTTTCACAAAACGGCTAATAGCATCAAGCTAACAGTAGCAACACTAACACTTCCGCTTTGTTTATTCAAAATAAAAGTCTTAAGAACGTGTACTAGCAAGATGATTAATTTTATTACAATAACTATTTATTTATTAGTCATTTTCTTCTTATGTTGTAAACTTTTTTTTTATGTCAACATAGTGTCTAATAATTAGTGCAATGTGTATTTTTTTTTTTCAAAATATCTGTTTCTGAGTTTCAAAAATAGTAAACAACCGGGGAGCCAGGTCACAAAAACCATAATTTCAATTCAGTTCAGTTTATATAGCACCAAGTCACAGCAGAAGTCATCTCAGGGCCCTGCACAGAAACATTCACATCCATAAAAAGTCAGTTAATATTTATCTAAGGAGCCAAAAGATTGTTGTGAGTCTTCACTTAGTCGCAGTCTCCCATCCTAAGCAAGCACAGAGGCAACGGTGGAAAGGAAAAACGCCCTCATAAGGAAGAAACCTCCAGCAGCTCAGGACAAGCAGCCTGCATCTGTTTCATCCGGCTGGGCCCGAGAAGACAGGAAGGAGAAACTAACACACAATGTCAGGCGGAGGCAAGCAGGTTCCCTCTAGGAGGAAAGAGAAAAAAGACAAAACCAAAAACATACTCATACATGTCTGCGACCACGACAAATAAAAGGCGGACACATTTAAAAGTGACTACTGATGGCATTTAGATACCTGATTTAGACTTTTTAATAGTAAGTTACGAACTGCAGCTCAACCACGTTGCTTTTATTTTGAAGGGAAAGTCTTATGGCTTCCTGTAAGTTGACGCCATTCATTTGAAAGACGCAGGATCTGCAGAAGCTTACCTGATCCCATATTTCCCATCATACACTGCGGCGCCTGGGACTACTCCCTCTATCGGACAGAGACGTGAACTGCAGGTGAACGCAGACAACAAAGGACCGCTCAGACCATCAATAAGCTTTTAAACACAATTTAAGTGTTTATTTAAGTTAATTCAGCAATAGAAAATAATAAATTATAGGTATAGCTTTTTATTTAAAAAAATTTTTTTTAATTTAAATTTGACCTTGTTGCATTTTTAAACATAATTTCATATATCCAACAAGGTTAAATCAGGTCATCTGG
>NC_056503.1:47190965-47217431 GCF_014905685.2 Nematolebias whitei
AATTCTGTTGTTTTATGATTGACGTTTATTTTTACTGCTTGTTTTTCCTTAGTGTGATCATTAGTGTGTGTTATTGCTCCAGTAATTTTAATTCTGTATGATGTTTTTGTTTTGCTGCCTATGTTTTGCTACATTTCTGTTAAGCACTTTGATAACAGTTTATCTGTTTTAAATTGTGCTCTACAAATAAAGATGACTTGACTTGATATATATATATATATATATATATCCCTGGATACATCACATCAAAGATGTTTGTGTTAACATATACATGAATAATGTAATAAAAAAACATGCTTCACTTACTTTTTATTAAATAAAACCTATATTTTTTAAATGTATTTTTATTTCTTGGTTAGTTTATTTAAATATGTATTTTTGTTTTTTTTAACAGTAATCATTATTATTATGTTTTCTTTAGTTTCTGTTCATTTTGGACAGTTTTCTCATATGTTGCCGTGGTCACAGATGGTCAGTCAGATTAACTTGGTGGTCTGTTTGTGAGTTGAAGGCCACAGTGTTGAACCTGCTTTAGTCCTATTAATGCCACGTTAGTTAAGCTGCAGGAACGAGGTTTGAATAAACAGTTACTTGAGTTTACACCGACTTATCTGAAGGAGACCACTGGAGTTGAAGCAGCACACTTTAACATGAAACAAAAGTAAGCAAACTAAATAAACAAGCATTATAAAAATGTGTGTAAATAAGTGTTTGGCTAGGTAAATTAAAAAATATTATGCAACAGACACACTGGAGGACTCGGTTCACATGTTCCAGCTTTCCTGGCCAACATGCCACTGATATAAAATTAGAAATGAATGATTCATGAAACGAATGAAAGCAATGGCACACACATTACATGCACGTGGCTGATATCACGTGGCTGAAAGGCCAAGACAAGGCTGATGTGTCGCTGAAGTTATTAAAAAGCAACGTTTTGAAAAGATTACAGGTAAATATGAATATTGGTGGAATTTGTTTCCTTGGAAAACCACTGGGTGTCCCACTGGAACAGGAAGAATCAGAGAGGATTTTTTTTTTTAAAAACCATAAAATAAAAGTGAACGCTCACTTTGAGTTCTTTGAAACAGGATAGTAATTTCTGGTCTTATCTATAAAGTAATTTTTGTACTGTTTACCTGTGTCTGGCACTTCTTTCTGCTGGATAAAGTTTAAAAACACACTATATATGTTTCTTTGTTTGTTTTTTAAAGCTAGAGTAATTTCCATATAAAATTCAGCCTTGGCATTGTTTGGTTATAGGCTATTCTAAAGTGCAGCATGTGAAAGCAAATATCTTACAGCCAGATCCATGATATTAAAATATATCTAAACAAGTAAACTGCATGAGAACAATATATATTTCCCTGTTATTTCTTCTGATTCTGTTTTGATATTTTAGTGTTCATGTTTGCAAACAACTCCAGGGCACGTTCACGAAGCTGTAGGTGCAGCAGCATAAAGATAAACACTAGTATCATCTGCAAACATGATTACAGCGCTAAATGCTAATATGTTAAACAGGAATATTGTTCCTGTTCAATCAGCCAGACGGGTTTATTCTCTTGGATAATGAATATAAAATGTGGTTGTACCAAGATATTTTAGCTGCAGTTGTGCTGCACATAAAGCTGAGAGTTTCCTGGCCTTGTTTTTTATATGACAACATAAAAATCACAACAACATATTCTGCTTTAAATCTTCACAGCTCTAAACAGGGATTAAACTCATCTTTGTGCTTTCTTTGCTTCTTCTCAGCTGTGCTGCATGTTTTCTAAAAGAAATATGAATTTCAAAGTGATTTAAGGTGATGGGGGTATGAATGGACGGGGAGCCGAAGGAGGCGACTAATGAAATGTCTGCTGAGTCGATGCAATTCAATCGGAGGGGCAGCCACTGGAGACCCCAGGGAGGTGACACTAAAAATAGAAATCCACAGTCCATGGGTGACGTCCCCTCGGAGCCTCATTTTTCATTATAAGCTGCCATTTTCACAGAATCATGCAAATATAACACATATTCAAAGGTGCCATGTGATTTATTAATTAATAATTAAGATAATTATTTAACATACGGTAGTTTAGACATGGTGAGTGTGCCATGACATCTGGAACTGATTCTAAAACCAGCCTCTGTGAGGAAGAACATATTCATCTGCAAATATATCTGTTAATATATGTAAAGACACTTTAAAATTCCTCCATTAGGATCAAATGTAGTGGTATGATTCAAACTTGGGCACAAAACGCATGGAGTTTAAACTATTGTAATGTTAGAAACAATGCTCACAAACCAAAACCAAAGAGAGTTCAGAGCCAAAACAAAGGAAACTAGCCATCAAATTCAGACCATCCATTTAAAGTTACATCAAAACTAAACCAAAAGCCTGAAACAGTTCTGCTGATAACTCCCAAACCAAAAGAAATATTAATGGAAATCGTGATTAACAAAAAATGTTGTGGTGCAACAAGGCTGCAGTCAAAGGGGGAGTGGGACCTGCAACCAGCAGTCATCAAGCCAACCCCAGCATCCTCCAGTCTGTCTTCCCTCTAGAGGGCGCCTGGGCGGAGCTTGTTCCTTTTGAAGTCTCTCCAGCCAATCAGCTTTAGAAACAGAGGACACTCATTTATAAATGACACAGGGGCTGTTTGTAGTTTCTCAAATTCTCATGATTCGTGTAATTAGCTCATGATGTCATCAGACTGATCCTTCTGAACTGGTTCCTCTTTAGTAACCAGCGGTTGGATTCGATGCATTGTGTGGCAGATCTGTGGTTCTCTTTGCACCGGGCACCGGCCTGCATCTGGCACCGACTGTACCTCCGTTCTGGACTGAGACTGACATTTAAGCTCCAGTCGAGACAGACTTTGAGGAGTCTGAGTTTCAGCCACGTCCTCCATCACTGGTTTGTTGTTTAGTCCAAAGATGAATCGCAGATTAAGAACACTCAGGTTATGCAGCGATGCTTATAATTTCTGCATGGAATGAGTGATGGATGACTGAGTCAGAGACGTCCCTGTGGAGACAGATTGCTGCAACAAAGTTCCTCCTCCACAACAGGAAGTGCAACAACTTTAGAAGCAAGAATAATAGTTGCATCCTTTTAAATAGATTTTCAGAATTAAACATGCAGATTTTTGAAGGAGACAAAAAAATAATCTGCATAAAAATAATCATCCTTAGTTTATTTGGCATTACGCCCAAGTAATCTTTAAAAGAATCACATTTTCTTGGTCACATCGGCGCTGATCATTCAGTTGTGCTTGTTACATTTAACAGTTTTTACCTTGCAGCTACAAATGCTCCCACACTGGTCCTGCACATGCCGCAGTCTTTTTGCAGGCTCTGCTAACTGCAAACATCTTTTGTTCTGCTGTGGGTCAGGACTTGAGTCTGTCAGCCGAGGTCAAACCGGAGGAATCCAAAGAAGCATCCTGCTGGTCTCTTTCACAAGATTTAATAAAAAGGAGTTTGAAACACTAAAGTCTTTAAACCATAACAAAACATGAAGCTATAAGCTGATTAGAAGATAGAATAAAACAAGTTCACGCACACCCTAACAAGTGCAAAAATCACATGAATTACATAATAATTTAAAAGCCCTTTAAATCTGTTTTTCTGAACGCTTCGAACTTTAGATCCTAAACATGAACCTAAAGCAACAGAAGCCCACGTTGCATACACAGTTATATTAAAGCAACTAAATAAAGTTGAGCTTGTACACAAAGATGAAGCCTTGCACATGCCTGGGATTCTTTTCAACGCATGTGAACAGTGGCAGAGCCAAAGTGTTGAAGTTCTCGAACACTGTGGACAGACGAGGAACACGACATTAAGTGTTTATGTCCTCACTAAACTGTTTTTAGTCTTTTATTAGCAGTCATCGTTTTAAACATAAGTAAATCCCTGGAAATCATCTAAAGACCCCAAAGTTGGTGCTTCCTGACCCACAGTGGGTCCTGACCCCAACTTTGGAAACCATTGCTCGAGATGACACCCAGAGTTCTGCAGGTGTTCTGGCTGCGCAGACTTATTTTAACCCTCCCTCTGTTTTCTGCTCGATCCTGTTCTGGCCCACAGGGAGATGGTTCCCCACCTCACCTGGACAGGTCACAGTCCACCACAGGGCCGCACATAAGGACAAACAACCATTCACACACAGAGCCACCTGACGTGCATGTCTTTGGACTGTGGGATGAAACCAGTGGCAGGGTAAACTCCGCAGGGAGAACATGCCTGGTCTGTTGCCTTCATACATCTCCTCCTACATGTCTCTGCGTGAGTGCAGCTACAGCGTGCGCTCTCAGGACATCATTACCTGCAGCGTTCCCTCAGTGCGGACTGAACTTGGCAAAAGGGCCTTCTCCTACTCCGCTCCTGTTTCCTGGAATATCTTACAAAAACACCTGAAGCTCTCGACCTTGACCTCTCTAAGTGGATTTAAGAATCTGTTGGACTCCTGGCAGGGACCAATGCAGTCATGTTCCTGTTTTTAGTTTTCTACATTCGCCTTGTAATCTAGCTGTTTTTGTTACTTTTGTTGACATCTTATTTGTATTTAAAAAAATCTGTATGCCTTTTTATAACTGTCTATTGTTGTCATCATTCTTTGTTGAAATCAGGTCTCTCTTGTAAAACTAGTCCTCGAGGCTCAATGGGATTAATCTGTCTAAATAAAGGTTGAATGAATGTAAACGCCACAGGGAGAACATGTAAACTCCACAGGGAGAACATGTAAACTCCACGGTGAACCCAGGATCTTCTTGCTGTGAGGAAATGGTTTACCAAACTGTGTCCCCATGCAGTCTTCACAAGCATCAAAGCTACCAACTATTTTAGCAATAAACAAAAAAAAAAATGTCAGCACCAGACACATCCAGCCATCTAAAATTATTGGACATACACTAAAATATGAAGTTTAAAGTTTAGAGTCGTTAAAATTTGGACGCAGCAGCAGTTGTGAGTGATTTCCATCACGTTCTTACATAACTGTTCCCGGGGGCCTGTTTCTGCGAGGCAGCTGCAGGAGTCTCGGCCTTTTTGACCCTGCACTGGCAGGATGCATGGGTGTGTGGTGGTGGGGAGGTGGGGGGTGCTAGGGGATTGAGTGACGGTCTAAACTGGGATACTGGACCAACACCAAGAGGCAAGTGAGCAGCAGAACTAACCGGTCTGAATGGGCAGAAAACGTATCACATGTCCTGACCCCTGAGTTTAACTGAGGGGAGGGGGCTGTGTTCAAATATGCACTGACGAGAGAAATGGTTCCTTTACACGTGAACTAAAGTTTAAACTGGTTCTTGTTATTAAACTTTATTTATTTACTATTCTTGCGCATATTCAATACATTAAAGAGACATTTTCAGAACTTATGTTGAATGTTTTTTTTTATCATCAGTGAGGATCACTGAACAGACTCTTTTCTGTTTTGATTGTAAATTTTCTGCACTTTTACTCATTTGCCATCTAATTTTTAAAAGGTGAAGCTACAATGCACGCACCTCGCCCGCCCTCCGGCCTTCAGTTCAGGATTCAGTTTCATTGCCAAAGAGCTCTTGGACATTTGAAGAGGCTGGATTTCAAACTGACAACCTTATAATTAGAGGACAACTGGCTCTACTTCATGAGCTGCAGCTGACTCGTACGTTACTGCGCATGCACCGATGTCCTGCTTGTGGTTGTTACGATAATCTGCACTCGCTCATTCAGGGTGAGCCTCACGGCAGCGACATGCGAAGAGACTCATTTGGAAAGTCGTGTCGGTCAAAGCACAGCTATGAAACTGGAGGAGCTCATTTAGAGCTCAGAGAGACCGAAACCATGAACTCCTGAATACAACTAAAGTTTACCCAACACCTGAAGGAATAACAAATGTAGCATGTGCAGTAAAACATGCTTTGCTGTGCAGTTACTCATCAAACTGTATGTGTGGGTAAACTGAAGTATATTCGTTGAGTACAAGTCTATAAACCAGGGGCAGCTATCTAATACATAAAACCAGCTGTCATCGGCGTATTGTTTAATTCTAAAACCTTTTCGTGACATTGTGTACACAGAAAGTACTAATAAGAAACAGTAGAAGAATTAGAGCACTGACGTGATCCTTTGATGATCTCAGGATAGTTAAAAGTTCATGTGAGCGACTCTTTTGGCTTCGTACTACCCCAGTGTTTAATCCACACTCACTTGAGCTTCACACATTCTTCAGTTTGGAAATTTGTGCATCTGAACCCGACGCTGATACATTATAAACAAAACAGTACGACATCAGGTCCACCAGCAGATACAGTGAAAAATATTATTGGACAATGCGGGGCGTCAACACAGTCTGAAGGTGATTGGTTGGAGGACCAATAAATGGGCATTTGTGAGGGTTTTATAGAAACTTTGATAAGTAGACGTGCAAGACAGCTGCAGGTTCTTTGGGTTGTTCTTGGTGTGTACTAGTAGTCAAGACCTTCCATAGGAGTTCCTGTGGAAGAAAACCACAAACCAAGGATGAGAGCTGAGCAACATGGCCTCCTAACAGCCATGGTGAAAGCCTCCTTCAGCATGACAATGCACTCTGCCACCTTACAGAAACACATGCAATGAATGTGATGACTCCAGGTTCTCCAGAGCTCAGTCTTATCTGGTGTTTGTGGGATGTGATGAAAAAAGACGTCAGTTTTATGAAGACCAAAGCTTACAACTGACAAGACTTACAAAGATCCACAACTGATTTACTGGCTGCTGAACTTCAAAGACCATGAACAACTGGAACACGTACTGTACATTAGTTTAAACCATAATGTTGTTTGATGAGTTGGGCAGAAAAAGGGCCTAAATGAGATCTGGGCAGCACGGTGGCACAACTGGTAGAGCTGCTGCCTCTCAGCGAGCAGCTGACGCTGGCTCAAATCCCAGTCCGGGGGGCTTTCTGAGTGGAGTTTGCATGTTCTCGCCATGCATCTGTGAGTTTCTCCGGGTACTCCGGTTTCTTCCCACAGACCAGAAACATGTATTTTATACTGATTGGTAATTCTACATTGTCCCTTGGTGAGAGAGTGAATGGTTGTTTGTCTCTATGTGTCCCTGTCATGGACTGAAGACCTGTCCAGGGTGTCCCACACCTCTCGCACAGTGATAGCTGGACATGGGCACCAGCAACCCTCGAGACTAGAATAGGAAGAAGTGGGTAAAGATGATGGATGGATGGATGGATGGATGGATGGATGGATGGATGGATGGATGGCTGGATAGATGGATGGATGGATGGATGGATGAGATCCAACTCATAACAGAGTTTCAACAAAATGCAAAACTTCAAAAGAAGAAAAATGAACAAATTTCAGTTTTTGTAGTGTTTTGTTCTCTTTATCTAAATTAAATCTGATACAGGAGCTGCTGCTTCTGCTCCAACAGAACTTAGTTAATAATAATAGTTACAAATAATCTGATCTGTTCCCCTCTAATGAGATTATTAAATTTATTATTATTATTATTATTACTCCTTAAAGTGTCGACAGACTGACCTCCAGAAACTCTGCTTCACTGATTCTTAGAGGAGCCGTCAGAAACACGGAGCAGAGCCGGTTCAGACCGAGCAGAGACACACACACACACGCACACACACACACACACACATGCGCACACACACGCACACACACGCACACACACGCACACACACACACTTCAACACAACACTACACATTGACACACATCAACACATCACCCCACATCAACACTTTTAGCTACCATTCCACTACCTTTAGCTACCACGCCACTACTTTTAGCTACAATTCCACTACCTTTAGTCACCATTCTGCTACTTTAAATGACCATTCCTATTCCACTATTTTTAGCTACACTCTGCTGCTTTTAGCTATCATTCCTGCTAATTGTAGATACCATTCCACTACTTTTAGCAACAATTCCACTACCTTTAGTCACCATTCTACTACTTTAAACTACCATTACACTACTTTTAGCTACCACTCTGCTCCTTTAAACTACCATTCCTATTCCACTAATTTTAGCTACCATTCTGCTACTTTTAGCTACCGTTCTGCTACTTTTATCCACTATTCTGCTACTTTTATCCACTATTCTGCTACTTTTAGCCACCACCCTGCTACTTCATGATTCTATTACTTTTAGCCACCATTATTCTACTTTTAACTACAATTTTACTCTGAGTTTGTTGTGATTCCTCGAACTGATGAAGTCCTTTGGATGAAGGACGAAATGTAAAAATAATTCATAAATAAATGGTCCAGAGGACCTGCTTCGTTGGATTTTTTTTTTACCTGGATTATTGAACATGAACTTTGATAAACAATTTTACTACTTTTAGCTGCAGCGTTTACATATGCTGTTAGGTTTAAGCTAGCCTTTTGCTACTTTGAGCTAGCGTTTTTTGCCTTATAGCTTTTAGATGTTTTGCTTCTGTCGGCTTTAACCGCTCTCTCTCATGTTTGTCAGTAATGTCTTTCAGCTCTCAGAGTTCACCAGCAGAAAATGACTTTTCTCTGTTTTCTTTCCGTTGCGTTACGATGGACACTGGTACTGAAAAATACCTCACAAACATCGTGTGTGTGTAAAACTTGCTTTTCATGGCGATAGGACTTTGATCCCTGCTGGCCTTGGGTCCAAATGACCTACAACACCCAGCCTTAGAACTGATGCCTCCTGCGGCCTTTTGACCCAAGGGCAGCAGGAGGGTCACAGCACGTGTCAGTCCATCATGTGAGCGTCATGTCACCCCAGTTTCAGCTGCATTCAGATAATGTTTGTGTTTTTCTACAACATTCAGTTCCTGTGGAGCAGAACTCACAAGGTGAAACCGGGCGGCTGCAGCTGTTGCCTCGTCTCTCCTCTCGGGCGTTGTGTGACGTTCGTTCTTGCCTTTTAGAAAGCCGTCTGGGCACAGAACCCCACCCCGACCAATCAAACGAGGCGAACCCAGGCCCGGTCATCCAATGGTCACAGAGATCTGGGTATAAAAGCTAAAGTCCGTTACCTGTCAGCTGGGCGACCCCTACATTAGGTGGACAGGATCTGATCCCGGGATCTGTTACTTCTTTCTTTTCTCCTGAGCAGGTAAACAAAAAAACATGCACATTTTGTGTTTTTGAAGAGTCAGTGGAAAAATATTGAGGATATATTTGAAAAGTTTCCACAAATGCTCCTTGTGAAAGAAAATCTAGCTGAAATATAAACGCATGTTAAAGAAATCAGGCCTTTTTGAGAATTCAGAGCTGTAAAAGTTATTTTTTATTCTGTTTCGGATTTCTCTCATCTTTCATGAAACGGCCACCACATGTTAAATACATGCATCGTGTATGGTCACGCTTCTGTCTGAGCAACAGCTGCCCTGAAATCTAGCTTCGTTTTGTGAGAAACTTGACGTTTTTGGACACGTTGCAGCAACGTGTCACTGCAACAGTTGTGTCTCTCTGTCAGCTGTTGCTGACGCCTGCAGATCTGACCCGAGCTGTGTCTTTGGATGCTTTTAGGAGTGCTGGATTTAGCCTCGAGGCATCTGTGAGGCACGCGGACGTTGACCTTTAGGCGTTCCAGGTTTCAGAGCAAACAGACTCTGCCTGAAAGATAGAGATGAACCTACATTAGGAATGATGCTTATTTCTCAACAGAATTGTAGAATTCTGCAGCTTCAGTCTAATTCTGCAGTTTAAAAAGCTAATTTTAGTATTTTTTGTACCTTAAAGTTACTACTTCTGGAGCAAAAACTTAAAAAAAAATACTCAGAAGTTTCACTAAAAGCTTAAAGTAAAAGTAAGTTAGGCTGGTTGGAGTGAAAATCTTTTCTGCAGCATGCTAAAAATACTGAAGAGTTGGTGGGGCTGCAGTCGTGCTAATAATAATCTGAGCAGTGATAACAGGTGGTGAGACAGGATGACAGGGAGACAGGGTCATTTATGGAGGAGAAAGTAAAAAGACCCGTTTATAAGGAGCTCAGAGAAACACCAAACACCACTTTATTTGACTCCTTACATGCAACGAACGGCATTAGAATCACATTTAAACCAGATTTCCAAGTTTCTCCGACACTGATTTAATCCGGCTCAGTTAGAATCTAGTCTTCGTTGCATTTTCATTGAACGGTTCTGAAAAACGAACACCACCTTCTTTGTCCTTTCTCAGACAAAGAACCGCAGCCATGACGAAGAACTGCCACAACGACTACAAAATGAAGTTCTCCACGGACGAGGAGTTCCCCGATCTCTCGCTGCACAACAACCACATGGCCAAGGTCCAAATCAACACGTTTTGAGCATTTAGGACACTTTTGTTATTTAGTTGCATCACTTCAAACAGTTTGTGTGTTTCTTGCACGCCAACATGCTCCATTCAAACAGCATGGTCTGTCACTCCTCACGTTCAGCTTGTGTCACCTGCTGCAGGTGCTGAACAAGGAGATCTACGAAAAGCTGAGGGGCAAGTCCACCCCAAGTGGCTTCACCGTGGATGACGTCATCCAGACCGGTGTTGACAACCCTGGTAAGAAGAAGCGTGTCGTCAGCATAGAAACAAACGCCAACAGATCTAGTTTCTTATCGTTTACGGCTGAAGAACACCACCGTGTTGTTATCTCCTCGTCCCTAAGGTCACCCCTTCATCATGACCGTGGGCTGTGTCGCTGGTGACGAGGAGTCCTACGAGTTCTTCAAGGAGCTGCTGGACCCAATCATCTCCGACCGTCACGGTGGATACAAGCCCACCGACAAGCACAAGACCGACCTGAACTTCGAGAACCTGAAGGTGAAGAGCCAAGACATGCATGACGGTACCAGATTTAGACCGGTGGTTCCTGAACATTTTAAACTTATGACCCACAAATACCATACCACTTTATTTATAAAGCACTTAAAACAGCAGCAAGGCCAACCAAAGCGCTGTACAGCAGACACAAGCAAGCAAAGGACATGGAATAAAAACATGGATCCAAATGAAAAAAGATACAGACAGGTTAAAAATGAATGACAGTGTCAAAAGGCCGGGTATAAAAGTGGGTTTTTAAGCAAGACTTAAAAACTGTGAGAGTGGGCGCCTGCCTGACGTAGACGTGCAGTAGACAAATAACAAAGGCAGAGACTCATGACCCAAGTTATGGCTGGTTATGACCCATTAGCATTGGTAATAAATGGTAAATGGACTGTACTTTTATAGCACCAGCATCTTATCAAGACACAAAGCTCTTTACAATCTGTGCCTCATTTACCCATTCATACAGCTCTATACTAGATCTGTACAAAGAATAATCAGTGCTTTATCACATTCATACACTGATGGAACACACATCGGAGGCAATGAGGGGTTCAGTGTCTTGCCCAGGGACACTTCAACATGTGACTGCTGCTGGAATCGAACCCCCAACTCTTGCATTGGAGAACGACTGCTCTAACAACTCAGCCACAATGAGCTAAATAAAAGTACTCTGTCCGATCCCTAAAAAAAAAAAAACTTTTTAGAGAAAGAAACCAAATCGGGACCAACTTTTCTCATAACGGTTATCTAAATTAAAAAGTTGTAAATTGCCAACTACATGTTTATTTACCAACGGAAGTGACTGAAAGTAGGTCAACAACGAACGGTGATGTTCATGGAAGAGCCGTATGGGATGGAGATCAAATAATTTTATGTACTGGTGCGTATTTACACTCAGGTTTGTCGAGTTAAATGCACAGACAAACGTGCACATTGAGTGCACGGCAGCATTTCAGAATGGCATATTGAAATATTTGGAAAACTACTCGAGTTTTCAAGCGGCACCATTTATTATGGGTCAGGTTAAACTTTTCACGTTTGGCTTCATAGTTTGCTACGAGTACCGTTAACCGATAAAAAAGTATCGACACAAACAGCCCACAACTCTTGTACTGCTTTTTATGCTCCATAATGATTACGTATGGCTAAAATATGCGCTCAGATCATCACCAGATAGTGTTTGATGATCCACGGTGGGGTCCTGACCCCAACCTTTGAGACCACTGGTCCTGGTTGAGTTACCCAGTCGGCGTCTCCAGCTCATATTCGGTCGTTAATCTGTCCAAAGTGAGTGGAACGAAAGCAGAAACTTTTGTTTCACCATCAGGGCGGTGACGACCTGGACCCCAACTACGTGCTGTCCAGCCGTGTGCGTACCGGCCGCAGCATTAAGGGATTCACCCTGCCCCCCCACAACAGCCGTGGCGAGCGCAGAGGCATTGAGAAGCTGTCCATTGAGGGTGAGTGTCCACCTGCTGTGTCCTTGTTGGACAGTTAGTTACTTCTTTCTTCTGAACCTTCCTCTAATTAATACTTTCCCTCTCAGCTCTGTCCAGCCTGGAGGGTGAGTTCAAGGGGAAGTACTACCCCCTGAATGGCATGACCGACGCCGAGCAGGAGCAGCTGATTGCCGATCACTTCCTGTTTGACAAGCCGGTGTCCCCTCTGCTGACCTGCGCCGGTATGGCCCGCGACTGGCCCGACGCCAGAGGCATCTGGTGAGAACCACAGACCGGAAGTCAACTTTGGGCACGGGGGCCTGTTGTAAAAGGTCAAAAGGTCATCTGAAGGACAACTGAACGCCTTCCCCAAAGTCTCTGCAGCATTTAGCTGTTAATTTAGTAAATGTTGAGAGATCTTTCATCTGGTTGCTTCGCTTAAAACTCTGCTTCAGCAAACTCGTTCCTTTTGTCTTCTTTTTATGTTTGGCTATATTTAGGCTTCTTTTAGCTTCTGGGTAGGCTTTTCAAACTTTTAGCTAGCCTTTTAATCTTTTCAGCAAAGCTTTGGCTGGTTTAAGCTAAACTTTTGTTACTTTTAGCTGGTGGTCTGCTACTTCAGCATGATCCAACTAGCACTTTTTCACTTTTAACTATATTTTTGCAACCTAAGTTTTGGCCAGCTTTATGCTACTTTTAGCTTTTAGCCATTGTTCTGCTACTTTCCCTACTTGTACTTACTGGACTGAGCTGAAGTTTTGCTGCTGCAGGCACAACGACAGCAAGACCTTCCTGGTCTGGGTGAACGAGGAGGACCACCTGCGTGTCATCTCCATGCAGAAGGGCGGCAACATGAAGGAGGTCTTCAGGCGCTTCTGCGTTGGCTTGCAGAAGGTAAAGCAACTTTTTTTTTTTTTTTTTACATCATCACCTCGCGTGCATTGATCGTGTAACCGTTACGCGACTTAACCCAACTCAGCCTTGTCAGATCGAACTGGATTATTGAGCATCAAGACGTTACATGACTTCAGTTTTCTCTCCCCTGGTCAGATTGAGGAGATCTTCAAGAAGCACAACCACGGCTTCATGTGGAACGAGCACTTGGGCTACATCCTGACCTGCCCCTCCAACCTGGGAACCGGTCTGCGTGGTGGCGTGCACGTCAAGCTGCCCAAGCTCAGCACACACGCCAAGTTTGAGGAGATCCTGACCAGGCTGCGTCTGCAGAAACGTGGCACAGGTACTGCAGAACAGACCCGTTTGGATCTGTGCACGACGACTGGACGTTTCACCCTGTCTTTTGTCCTCCAGGTGGTGTGGACACGGCCTCCGTGGGTGGCGTGTTCGACATCTCCAACGCTGACCGTCTGGGCTCCTCCGAGGTGGAGCAGGTGCAGCTGGTGGTCGACGGCGTCAAGCTGATGGTGGAGATGGAGAAGAAGCTGGAGAAGGGAGAGTCCATCGATGGCATGATCCCCGCTCAGAAGTGAAGTGGACAGACAACCCATGACTGAATGACTGTCTGCGTTTGTTGTTTTTTTATTTTATAAGAACGAACATGTAGCCTCGTTGTGAAGTTAATCGACTGGTTTCGGCCAAACGGCTACTTCCTGCTCACTTCTTTCCATCAAGACGCTCCACTCGTCTTTCTGCTCCTTCCTTCAGGTCTTCTGTTTCCTTCTTTTATCCAAACATCCTCCCATCTCCTCTGTAACATCCTGGGATCAATCCACACGGTCGGGTCGTGGCTATGTAAACGCACCAAGAGAAAAACTTTTTTTTGGTTGTAAAATATAGCTGAACTATTAAACAAAGCCCCATGTAACAATCACGCCATCTCAATGTTCTTAATAAAAGCAGATTTGTTGCAACTCCCCACAACAAATGGATTTCGGTGTGCAGCAAACGAGAATCACAAGGGCAAAATGTAAAAGAGGTTGAAGGTCTTTATTTCTGCGTCACACATTTCCTAGGAGACATGCAGGATTGCAGGTCCGTATTGGTTTCAGCCCGCACGTTGGGTTTAAACACAGCAGACCTGCAGCCTTAAAGCATCAGAACATCCTCAGGTGGCGAGGCCGAGTCGTAAACAAAAACAAGTCGTGTAACTAGCCCTAAATCACAGCTTTACATATTCAGACAGTGGACACCTGAAATCTCCCACCAGGCAGCACAGATCAGAAAAGTCTCTACTCCTGCTCGTTTCTAGACAATTACAAGCAGCGCTGGTTTCTACCGCCTCTCAATGCAGGAACACACGGTCCACGCAGCGTTTGGTCGACTGTACAATTCAGATTTCCGTACGTTTGTTCTGTGATGAGCAGAAAAGTGCTTTTAGAAAAGCAAACAAAGCAGTGGTCACATTCCTCTCTCAAACGTCCCGCTCGTCAGGCCGTCTGACTGGATAACAGTCTCTGAAGGGTCAACAGTCTTTCGAGCAGCGCTTCAGTCTGGCTGGTCAACAGAAGTCTACAGTTGGTGTGTTGCGGAGGTTCGAAGCACAAATAAAACCATCGCTTCAAAGGACAGACGGAGAAACTAGTCAAAGGATAAAGATGTTTTCAAACTGTGGCATCACTCAAACAAAATGGCACATCAACAGTTGAAAGGTTGTTTTTAAAAGTAACATGGAAAGTCAAGGACCTCGTTCAGACCTGGTACCAACAGCTGTCCTGAGTAATCAGACTACAATTGGATCATGCTAAGTACTGGTGTGAAGGACCTCAAAGTGCGTTGAAACGGTTTTCACTCAGACCACCATTGGAGATGGTCTGGATCCTGTTAGTCCACCTCTGGGCAGTCCGTCCTGAGCCACGGTGTAGAACAGGACTGTTCAACTAAACTGCTCAGGGGGCCACAGTTACTGAAAGCAAGAGCTCAGGAGCCGGACATACAGCAGTTATTGTCATCAAGTTTGTTTTACGGTTTAAAATCCAGTTTTATTTAAAAATGAACCCATTGGTGGGCCTAACTGAGCTCATCGGTGGGCCAATTTGGCCCCCAGGTCACCAGTTGAATAGCCCTGGTGTTGAAACTCTTATTGACATGGACAGGGCATTCTTGTAAAAGAGGTTAATAATCTCAATGGATTTCTTCCTGGTAAAATAAAGGTTTAATAATAAAAAAATAAAAAGAAGTGAATGGACCGAACACAGCCCAGCAGAGTCGTGTTCAGCTGCCAGCTGATTAAAGGGAACAAACAGATCCTTGGCAATGTTTATAAAATATGGCTTTTTTTGGCTAAAAAAAGTTATAAAGAGCCATTTATCAGAATTATTTTTATTGATAAGAAGTCAGTTTTGTTGGGACTTTATTAATCAGAACAGATTAATGTTCTGATTATTTAAAGACCACCATGGTGGTCACGAAACAGTCTGAGCAGAGTTATGCTGCATCACATTCAGAGCTCATGTTCAATTAGAAGCTGGCTAAAGAACAGCTCATGGTCGTCAGCATACGGTGTCACCGCGGTGGATTATCACAGGTTAAAATCTTCAGCTTTGCTCCGACAATGAGAAGTCACGAACCATCGTCGGCTTCTTTATTTCTCCTGAATCTCGACTGAATGATAAGGATAAGGAGTTCTGTCCCACACAACTCCACATCGATGTGACTTAAACAGATGTGAGCCGTGTTAATGTCAAAATAAAAACGCTCGTCGTCAAACTACTCAAGAAGGATGTAAATGTCAGGTCTGAATAGGACCATGATGTTGCATGGAAAGGTATTTGAAATGACATTAATACTTTAGAAAGAAATGGTCGATTAAAGCAGTACCGAGGAAAAACTGGCAGAAAAGTGCTCAATTGATGTCGACAATAAAACAAAATCTAAACGAAAAGAGAAAAACCCACGAAGGAGTTAATGAACAGTCCTTGTGGCAGTTTGGACCAGACGTGAGGAAAACAACAACAACGGCTTCAGAGTTTATGAAGTTCTGACGGAAGAAGTCCCGACTGCTGCGGGGTCTTCTGAACCGGTAAAAACTACAGAAATAAAACATCTGGCAAATGTTTTAGATGAAGTAAAGGCTTTTCTTATAAACACTGAAGACGATTATTATTATTTTTTAATATCACAGAGTTGAATGGCCACAACACCTGATTAAAGCAAGAAAAACAACTTTATCTTTGTTTTATTTTCTCATCGGTACGTTAAATAGTATCTCAGTAATCCTTTCTAAAAGCCCCGCTTCAGGTAAAAGTAACAGATTGATCGGCTTAAAACTTGGTTAAAATAAATGTGAGCTCTTTAGGAGACATGTTGATGTGAGGAAACCCACGATTCTAATCTCCAACTTTTACTGCGCGTCCTCTAATCGACCCCGTCTGCAACTAAAGAGCCCTACAGTTGGACTCGTACGGTCCGGTTTGTCGTGGCTCATCTGCTGGATGTCAACATTTGTACCTGAACGCTACAAGCCCACCGGGCAGAAACGTAAACGTCGTTTTGCTTCAAACTTCTTTTAGTCTGCCAAGTCTCCGCATTTCCGCAAGTCTCCCTCTGGAGGCCGGAGGTCTTTCTGTGACGTCCGTTTCCAATTCTGACAACATATTTGCCTGTTTTCAAAAAAAAAACTAAAGGGAAAAAAAAAACATATTACACAAAAATAATTATAAAACTTATTTAAATAGCAGCTCTTTAAAAAGGAATAATGACAAACAACAGAAATAACAAATTATCACTCTCCATCATTCTCTGCAACAACATCCACATCAGCCTCAAATTCAATTCTGTTGAAAAAAAAAAAAAAGTCTCTATGGCGTCATAAACTAGGTGGGAGCAGGTGCTGCGCAGGGTTCAAAGGTCACCACACGCCTGTCTGCATCCATCCGTCCAGCTGAGATGGGTGGAGTCAGGAAGCTGAAGGTCTTCAGGTGGAGGTGAGGCTAACCACATCAGATGAGGAAGAGGAGAGTGTTTGTCCTTCCTCCTCCACCTGTCTGTCACCGATCTGCCCCACCCCCCGGTGCTCTCAGAGCTCCAGCTCCTTGGACACTTTGGTGGCGATGTCTCTAAAGGCTAACGGCGCCCCCCACAGGCGCTTGAACTTCACCCCGCTGCTCTGGCCCAGCCCGGTGGGCAGCTGGCACACCTCGGCCTCGAAGGCCACTCGGGCGCCGGCTGCTCCGTGGGTGCAGGATAGGAGGAAAGGCCCGGCCAGGTGGACCTGGCAGCCGCAGCCCTGCGCCGCCTCGCGCAGAGCCAGCACCACCTCGGCCGGGTCTCGGGGGCTCCGCACCCTCACATCCCAGCCGCATCGGGGGGTCCGGGGCTCGACCGCTTTTTGATGCCCAGATAGATGGCGACTGGAGAGAGCGAGAGGAGGGAGGATGTGAAACATGAAGGGAATAACCGAGGTGAGGTTGGTGTGAGGCGTCCGAGGGTTGACGAGGGAGGGAGGGAGAAAAGGGGAGAGAGAGAAGGAGGAAGAGTTTTGAGGGTAGGAGTGAAATGCAGAGAAGTGAACAAATGATTGTTTAGGGAAAAAGAAGAGAAGACGCATAATTAAAAACAAATTGAATAAATCTGTACTTTTCAGTCAGATGATTATTTTTATCAGAACCTCAGTTACTGCTCTGACATCTTCAAACACAGATGCATAAATAAAACACAGACGCCTCGTGACATGTTGACTACAGTTTCAAAATATCTACAGAGGCACTTCCTCAAACAGACACAGGAGCTAACACCAAAACATCAGCTGTGCAGGTGTGGGATCATCTAGCACGACACGAGCCACACACGGACGATGGGCAGCGTCGACGAGCCCGACGCTGCTGCAGCGTTACCTGCTCAGCTTAACCTGACACTGGACGGGAGCAGCAGCTGGAGCCGAGAGGAGGACAGGAAACCTTTTATGACCACATCTGGAAGCTCTTAATTAATAACATGCAGATGTTATAAAATGAACAGAATGAGTGAACGATGCCGCTCCTCCTTTTACTGGTGCTTTAGGTGGATTTCTGCGGCTTCAGAGGTTTTTGTTAACTCTACGACAAGCAGAACATTCCTCGCTGACGGAAACTCTTCTTCTTTCGGCTGTTCCCTCTTCAGGGGTTGCCATGGCGAGTCGTCCTCCATCTCACTCTGTCCTCACTCCAACCACCTCCATGTCTCTAACTGCATCCATACGTCTCCTCTTTGTCTTTTTCCTGGCAGCTGCATTTCTAACATCCTTCTACCAGTATACCCACTGTCCCTCCTCTGGACATGTCCAGACCATCTCAGTCTGGCCTCTCTAACTTTATCTTTATAATGTAGCTGTTTTTTTTAATATAATTTCTTCTATGTATTTTTCATTTTGTATGCTTTTATATGATTATCTATTGTTGTCTGCACCTCCTCTGTGTTCTTTATTTACAACACGTTTTGAGAAAGCAGCAGCTTTTCAAAGAGCCACAAAACAATTAATAAACTTTATTTAAACAAATTCCTTTTGACACACTGTGATTGTTAGACAAAATCTGAATGCAACATCTGCAAACTGGCTTTGGTTTGACCTTAAATCAGTCTCTGACAGTTGTTTCAGTGATTTATACTATTTTTCATCATTTTTCTTATAAGATGATCATTCTCTAATTTTACAGTTTATTTTTGTTGCAAAGCACTTTGTAGGAATTCTACATAAAAATGTATTAAATGTTTAGTCGGTAAAATGTAAAGCGCCCAGCTGGAGTCACAAAAGCTTTTTTGCTTCTGTGAAAAATAACGACTGATCCTGCAGACGATGGTCAACACCAGATTACTGGGTCCGCTCAGAAGAAGTCAAGGAGTAAAATTAAAAATTAAACTTTAGAAGTTGGGACATTGAGAAAAAAAAAGTCTTTCAGACTAAACCAGAGGAAGTGAACTCTATTTTTCATTTTTTCTTGTATCTAAGGTATATTTGTCTATTTTTGTTAAGTCATTGAACTTAGTTTATCAGGTTATAAATTTGCTTATTTTTTAGGTTTGATTTTTCTTTAATCATAATTGTTCAGGATACATTTGTTGGTTAGTAATTTGTTTAGTTTACATATTTATTTTTGATTGGGATGTGGGTATTAGAGGTATAAATATGTACTTTAGGGAGGTTTAGAGGCACGTGGGTGGTCATACTTTTTTTTTTTTACCAGTCGGAAGTGGAGCAACGACCTGAGCAGACACGCAGGATCTAGAGCAGGTGTGTCAGGAAGGGATCCTGTGATATGTACCAAACCGTTTGGCTGCCAATGGGAATAAATCTACCAGAAACTGCATTATTTGGACCTTTCCTTTGTACTGAGTATACCACAAACCCACGGAGCATCAAGTGATTACCGTATTTGCTGCCGTATAAAAGTCGCATCTATTATGCGCCACCGCTGACAACCCAGAAGTGTGGGCCGGTGTTGTGCCAAAAATCGACTGGCTGCCAAATGGCGGCCACGGATTTGTGCATGGGAGGACTTTAACAAGAATTTAAAAGATTAACACATAAAAACAATTATTTGTTTGCTCAACATTTAAGTGAAGGTGTGTCTCAGTTGAACTTTTTCTTAATAAATGCACTTTAACGATCAAATCAGCTGCATTTCGCCTGGGCGGAGCAGTGAAATGCAGCTGATTTGACGTTTGCTCCAGGAGTTCCAGAGCGAGATGAAGGCAGCTTTGTATGGAGAGCCAAGTGTCTCGTTAATAACCAGTTTTCCATATTAATGCGACACTTGGCTTGCCATATGACTTGACTGCCCTCTAGCGGCTGAAAATGGTAGTGTTCAATATTTTCCATGTCAGAATGAATGAAATCGTCAGATCTCAGCCAGAAATTGGTTTATAAACATGGGGTGTATATACGTATATTAGTCGCTTCGCCATATAAGTAGCAGGGCACGCAAATTTATTCAAAAAGGTGTGACTTGTATGGTGAAAAGTACGGTATTTGAGTTACATTTTCCTTCAGTTAGATCATTTTTGGTTTTCATGGACAAATAGTTACGTCATAAGGGTTCTTGTCTGGATGCAACTTTTTATGTTTTTCTCATTAAAATTACACAGAACTTTAAAAGTTCTGGTGCCGTTTTAAATTTTTCTTTGGCTAAAACATTCAGTGACTATTACGTTTTTTAACTCGTGCTCTTTGCGACAAAAGCTCGAAAGAAGTGCACGGTACGAACTATCAGCACAAAGTGCGTCTTGTTATCGTTTTCACTTGAGAAAGAGTCACAGCTGATATCCTGTCAGTCTGTCCAAGAGGCTCCTTGGAGGCCCGTTTCAGCTCGTTCTTTAGAAACGTGACGATTTGTTGTGTCGTTCAGAACAGGTACTCACCTTGTGACCGGAGATCTGCTGATTCTCTCAGGTTCGTCTGTGACCCTCAAGAAGAAGACAAAGAATCTGTTAGGGATCAAGAGGTCGGACGCAGCCCCCCCATCAGACGTTTCCCTCTTTAATTGGATGTTAGCAGCACAGAGATGTTAAACCAGTGTGGACACAGAACATCAAATCACAGATGGGTCATCATGAGCCTGAGCTGCACTCAAACACTGATGGAGGCAAAACGACGGGACATGTGAGACGGGTCGACAAAGGAGGCGAGGCGGACACAGCCACGGACCGGCTCACACACGCGCCGGCCGACAAAGGTCAAAAGCAGGAAAAGTGAGTTTTAGGGAAACTAAAATCTCTGGAATGAGCTTCAGCTCGCAACAAAATGTTTGTCATGTTTTTAAACTATAAAATTAAAAAAGCTAAGCTTTTCATTAGACAAATTTACAGTCCTGTCAATATTATTTTACACAAATGAACAAATTATTAAACGTTTTGTGCTTTTTGGCCTCAGGTTTTTTCTACTTGTAATAAACCACAACTAAATTTTAGCTCAAGTTTAATTTTTTTTTTAATTTAGCCCCTAAAATCTCCACGTCCTTCATGAACTCATGCTGCAAAATAGATCCCCTTTTAGTTCAAATCTGGTCGATTTTAAAGACCGTTCAAATAAAGACTGCACTTCCTGTTTACCTTTCAGGCTGGTGACTTTTTGAGCTCTACTGGAAACTTGTTTGGCTCAAAGAGGAAAACTGAAAATAGTTAATTTTCTTAAATTTACCTTAAGAACACGACTGATTCTTGATGTCAAATAATAAAACTTTTTATTAATTAAGCCTGCACACAATCGTGCAAAATAAAGCAACAGATGTTGTGATGATTAGGTAATCGGAAGGTATTAAAATACTAAAACCTCAAGTAAAGTGCAGCTGTGTGGGTTTGAAGAGATGAGTAATTGTACAAACACACCGTGTGCGTACGACAGTGTGGGGCGGAGGGACTAAACGTTAATAAATTAGAAAACGAGACCAGCAGCGAACAACAGAACCAGCAGCCGGTCAGCTGTTTGAGAGGAGGACATCCTGGTTATATAACGAATCCTGGTTTAAACTGTCGGCTCAGTTGTGTCTGGAGGTTTTGTTGCCGACGTTCTGTCCTGCAGAGAGTTCAAACACGAGCTGCGTCACAGGTTCGAGGCTTCGCCGCTGCAAACTGAAGAGTAAAGACCAAAGTGTCTGCAGGTGAAGTTAGGGCCTTTGTCATGAGCTCGACGCAGGTTTAGACCGACCCGCTTCCAGCTCGGCTCTGAGGAGCTCCTCAGCTGCAGGCCACCGACTGTCCGACTGACATCATTTAACGAACCTAAACTGAGATCAGTCTGAAGCTGCTTTAGATAAATTACTTGTGACGTTTTACTCCAGATCCAAACATCTTCTTAACTCTGTTCAATCAGAAGTGTTTGAAACATCTAAACGCCTCCTACGAGCGACAAACTGACTCCAACCAGAAGTTTGAGTTCTCCGAGTTAGAAACGATGAAGTCAAAACCTAACGAATTCAAACCGACTAAAATCGGTTTATGAAAACTTAAGTTGGACTTTTTTTTTTCCAGGAAAAACAAAGTTTTTGCAGATTAAAGCTAAAACTGAATTCATAAATATAAAGTAGCAGCAGATGATAAAATAACACCATTTTAATTTTTAATGTCTTTCTCTCTCTGTCTAGTAATGAACCTTGAATCCACCCGGTGACCCGGTGACCCTCTTTCTGTCCGGACGTCTCCGAGAATCGTTTTTATTCCTCGAAGAGTTCTGTTCCGTTGACGAACGGGAAACGAGTTTAAATCTACTCCAGCTGCAACAAACTACTTTCAACACAGTCTTGAGAAGCTGCGATTGTTACACAGAACGATCGATTTCGTGCACGTCAGTGTGTCCACTCCAGCTGCTACAAGCGCGTGCATCTACACAAAGTTACACAACAACAACAACAACAACAACAACAACAACAACAACAACAACAAACGAACGGGTCCTCTCAGTGAAGCACGGCGGCTGTTTGCTGGAAAAAGCAGGAAATGTTCTGGATCATCTACGACCCGTTAAGGAGTTCTGCAGTGACCAGCCGAGCCAGCAGAGAGACAGACGGTCCAGAGAGACAGACAGTTCAGAGAGACAGACGGTCCAGAGAGACAGACGGTTCAGAGAGACAGACAAATGATCCAGAGAGACAGACGGTCCAGAGAGACAGACAGTCCAGAGAGACAGACGGTCCAGAGAGACAGACGGTCCAGAGAGACAGACGGTTCAGAGAGACAGATGGTCCAGAGAGACAGACGGTCCAGAGAGACAGACGGTTCAGAGAGACAGATGGTCCAGAGAGACAGACAAATGATCCAGAGAGACAGACGGTCCAGAGAGACAGACAGTTCAGAGAGACAGACGGTCCAGAGAGACAGACGGTCCAGAGAGACAGACGGTCCAGAGAGACAGACGGTCCAGAGAGACAGACAAATGATCCAGAGAGACAGAGGGTCCAGAGAGACAGACAGATGATCCAGAGAGACAGAGGGTCCAGAGAGACGGACAGTTCAGAGAGACAGACGGTCCAGAGACACAGACAGATGGTTCAGAGAGACGGACAGATGGTTCAGAGAGACAGACGGTCCAGACAGACAGACCTGAGAGACAGATGGTCAAGAGAGACAGACAGATGGTTCAGAGACAGACAGTCCAGACAGACCTGAGAGACAGATGGTCCAGAGAGACAGAGGGTCCAGAGAAACGGACAGTTCAGAGACAGACAGTTTAGAGAGACAGACCTGAGAGACAGATGATCCAGAGAGACAGTGGGTCTAGAGAGACAGACAGTTCAGACAGACAGATGGTTCAGAGAGACAGACGGTCCAGACAGATTGACAGACCTTAGAGACTTATGGTCCAGAGAGACAAAGGGTCCACAGAGACGGACAGTTCAGAGAGACAGACGGTCCAGAGAGACAGACGATCCAGAGAGACAGACAGATGGTTCAGAGAGACAGACGGTCCAGACAGACAGATCTGAGAGACAGATGGTCCAGAGAGACAGCGAGTCCAGAGAGACAGACATAGTCCAGAGAGACAGCGAGTCCAGAGAGACAGACAGATGGTCCAGAGACATAGACGGTCCAGAGAGACAGACGGTCCAGAGAGACAGACGTGTATAGAGACAGTCCAGTTGATCCATAAAGAAAAACGGTGTATAGAGAGACGGTCCAGAAAGACAGACGGTACAGAGACAGAAGGTCCAGAGATACAGAAGGTCCAGAGATACAGACGGTCCAGAGAGACAGACAGACGGTCCAGGGAGACAGATGGTCCAGAGAGACAGACAGTACAGAGACAGAAGGTCCAGAGAGAAAGAAGGTCCAGAGACACAGAAAGACAGACAGATCTGAAAGACAGACGTGTATAGAGACAGTCGGTTTTAGAAAGACAAACGATCCTGAGAGACAGACAGACCTGAGAGACATACAGTGTAGAGACACAGACCGTCTAGAGTCCAGGACAAACAGTCCAGACAGTCCAGAGAGACAGACAGTCAGTCAGACAGACAGCTGCTGGTCGGCCTTTTCAAACATGCAGCTTTCAGGTGAAGCTGTTCTACAGGAAGAAACAATCTGAGTTTCAAAAAGTTCAAATAGAAAAGAGACTGAAACTGGGCCACGGCTCCGGGTCGAACCGTTAGAACTCTTTAATGTTACTGACCCGAGTTCACTCCAGCCGCACTTTAAGGTGCTCATCATAACTAATAATAATTACAACATTATAACTTGTGTCAGACAGGAATCCAGAAATTGATGAAAATAAACGTGAATTTGTGTGAAGTGAAATTAATATTAACAACAATCTTTAGAAAAGATCAATTATAAAGATACAGAATAAAATGATTTGAAAATTAAATTATTTAAAAACTTGTGGTTTATTTCAAAGCATTTCAGGAATATTAAAAGATATATTTTATTCACGCAAACTGAGTATAAAGTATGAAGACTGACGACAAGAAGAAACTAAATTTGACCTAAAATTAGTCGACGTATGTCTCATTATCTGAACAGTAATTATTGATCATAAAAACAAACAAATAAATAAATAAATGGATTAAAATTTTGGAAAACAGTTTGTTAAAATGTTGCTAGTTGCAAAAAAGGCGTAGAAAGTTATTACGTTAATTTTTGGCAACTAGAATCTGTAGCAGTGTTTTCTTGTTAAAAAAAAAACAACAAATAAGTAAAAATATTAAAAAAAAAATCCCAGTTTCTTCTAAATGTTGTGTAAAATGTAAATAAATACTGAATGTAATGATTTACAAATCCCATAAAATCATATTTTATTCAAAATAGACCAAACTTAAACAAACTTAACACACTTAGGGGATAAAAGTTGGTAAATCTGAACTTAATTTTAGCAACACGTCTCAACAGAGTTGTTCCAAAACAAAAGGCTGGAACAGGAAGTGGTCCCAATCAGAACCAGCTGGAGGAGCATTTAGTAACTAATCAGGTGAATCAGAGGACTGGAGATGAACACTTTAGAAGTAAAGATGGGCAGAGGTTGACCATCAGGCTGTTCAAAACCAGTGGAACTCTTTCAGAATAAAGTTCCTGAATGAAAGACTTTAATCTCCATCATCTCCAGTTCATAATCTGATCCACAGATTAGAAGAATCTGTAGAAATCTGAGCTCAAAGGACGAGGCCCTCAGGGGTCACTGCGTTAAAACCAGGTCTGGTTCTGTTCACACACAGTTCGTCCACAGATGCTGCTTAAAGCTCTTTCAGACAAAGAAGCCAGATGTGAACAGAACCAGAGGTGAAGTCCAGAACTGCTCCGAGTAGAGCCTGACCGATACATCGGTAGGGTCGATATTTTAGGCCGATATAGGCGTTTGGGGACCCATCGGTACCGGTGAGAATTGTCCCATGCCCAAATATAAACACGGAACAAGCCGTGTCCTGACGGAAAAAGACGAAACTGTACAATGTAGAGAGCATGGTAAGTTTATTGTAACTGATCTGTAAAATAGATCAACGATAATAAATTCTCTTGTGCCTCTCAAGTTAGCAAGCTAACATTTAGCATAAGCTATTGCCTCGTAAATATTTATCCAGAACAATAAATGTAAGGTAGAGGTAAAATATATCAGTGTTAGTGACGATATCTTGGTCGTCCTCAGTGAAATGCTTTGTTTGTCTGAACTCTTTACTTCTCTGCAAAGAAACAAACTCTGCTGCGGTCAATACTAATTAGACCTCCATCAAACGTGACTGACTGTGCAAACGATGAACAGAGAAGGTGTTTCTTTAATTTATATTTTTGTAACACACTTGATAACTTTAAAGTGAATAGTGGAAGACAGAAAATGTAAAAGCACGTTATGAAGACTGGTTCAAGACTTCAAGCGTTAAAACAGGTTTAAAAATAGCTGTTCACTTACATTCATGGTGGACAAAGATCAAAAATTTCAGCCATTATATCGATTATTGGCATCAGCCTGTCCCTCCCAATACCTGTACTGGCGATAGACAAAATTTCTATATTGGTCTGGTTCTAGTTCTGAGGTCAGACGGGTCAAGATCCAAAGTTCTGCTTGGAAACAACGGTCAACGTGTCCTCCATACTAAAGGGGAGAGAAAACATCCAGCCTGTTATCAGCTCACAGTTCAGTTTCTTCCAAAACCTCCAACAACTGGTCTTCCTCCAACATCTGGTCTCTTCAGGTCATCTAAAACCTCCAACATCTGGTCTCTACAGGTCAACTAAATCCCCCAGCAACTGGTCTCCTCGGGTATTTTAAAATGTCCAACATCTGGTCTCTTGAGATCCTCTAAAATGTCCCACACCTGGTCTCCTGAGATATTTTAAAACGTCCAACATCAGGTCTCTTGAGATCCTCTAAAATGTCCAACAACTGGTCTCCTCAGGTATTTTA
>NC_056503.1:47217441-47252234 GCF_014905685.2 Nematolebias whitei
TTGAGATCCTCTAAAATGTCCAACAACTGGTCTCCTCAGGTATTTTAAAACGTCCAACATCTGGTCTGTTGAGATCCTCTAAAATGTCCAACACCTGGTCTCCTCAGATCCTCTAAAACCTCCAACAGCTGGTCTCCTCGGTTCCTCTCAGACCTCCAACAACTGGTCTCCTTATATCTTTTAAAACTTCCAACATCTTGTCTCCTCAGATCCTCTAAAACCTCCAACAGCTGGTCTCCTCATGTATTTTAAAAAGTCCAACATCTGGTCTCCTCAGATCCTCTAAAACCTCCAACAGCTGGTCTCCTCAGTTCCTCTCAAACCTCCAACAACTGGTCTCCTTACGTCTTTTAAAACTTCCAACATCTGATCTCCCCAGATCCTCTCAAACCTCCAACATCTGGTCTCCTTACATATTTTAAAACCGCCAACATCTGGTCTCCTCAGATCCTCTAAATCCCCCAACAGCTGGTCTCCTCAGGTCTTGTAAAACGTATAACATCTGGTCTCCTCAGATCCTCTCAAACCTCCAACATCTGGTCTCCTCAGATCCTCTCAAACCTCCAACATCTGGTCTCTTCAGATCCTCCTAAACCTCCAACATCTGGTCTCCTCAGTTCCTCTCAAACCTCCAACATCTGGTCTCCTCAAGACCTGGGCGTTGACAGAAGATAGGACGCTCCACAAAAGAGACATAAACATGGAACAACCTTTTTGAGATGTGTTGCTGCCACAAAATTCAAATTTACCGTATTTTCTCCCCCAACAACGGGACAGTTTCTTAGTTTACACCTTTGATACGATCAATATGCTCTATTGTGAATTAAATACGAGTTTATGAGATTTACAGATCATTGGATTCTTGTTTTATTTACATTTTACACAATGTTCAAACTGGGATTAGGGTTTGTTGCATCCTCGTTCTACAGTCCTTCGGTTACAGAAGTCCAGATGTTTTTTTATGAACCTAAACCCTGCAGGAGTAACTAAATTCACCTGCTGGGTGGATGTCTTTATGTAAAGCAGCTTGACCTCAGATAAAGGTTTGGATGACTAAACTCCAACTGGCAATGAGCAGCAGATGAAGGGTGGGGGGTGACGGGTCACTGGTGTGCAGGCAGACAGTCAGACAGACAGATGCAGCCAGAAAACATGGGAAAGGAAGACTTACTAACTGTTTTTGTCCCCTGCGGGAGGGTGCAGCCCGACACGGACTTGTTTGAGCTCGGACGTTTAGAAGGGTCAAGAGTGACCCTACGAGGCAAGAGGAAGAAAGAAGGCAGTGAGGTGAAGATGGGAGGAATGGAAAAGGAAAAGTCCAGAAAGACATTCGATGAGAGAAAAAGCAAGTGAGAGGGACAACCGAACGACAGAGAGTAAGAAGCACAGGTAGAAGAGAACGAATTAAACAGAATGCACTGTAGTTCTGGGGAAAGAGAAGGGACAGAAGATCGGCAGGTGACTGGCAAGAAAAAGCCAAAGTTGTTAAAGAGTCAAATAAACAGATAAAGCAACAACAAGCAGACCGTTAAAACATACAATAAGCCCCGAGGAGCGCAGACCTGGGTCAAATAGTCCGGTTTTATAGACTGAGGTAACGCTCGCTGGCATCAGTCCACCAAACTAAACTAAAAGCCAGGATGTGATTAAATGTTTTTAATTTAAAATTGATCAACATTTTATAGATGTAACTGGTGAGGACAGCGTGCTGGAGCAACACTGTGAGCCTCATTCACCTCAACATCATCACCACCTGCCGCCGCGAGAGAAAGTGGAGCGATACAGCGTTTACTTGTACCTGCTGAAGCTCTGTTAGCAAAATATCTCATGAACTACCGGAGAGATGTTAATGAATCTTTCAGGAAGTAACTGCGGGATGTACTGATTACCTTTAGAGTCTGCCCACTTCAAGATGGCCTCCACTTCCACTAAAACGGAGGTACCTCAGGCAATTTTAAAGATTCTGAGCTAAACTTTGGTGTTGGTAGTAGCTGAGACTCATCCACAACACGTACTTTGAGGGCTAACTGACTGCACAACATCTATGTTGCAAATTACAGTCAGAACAAAAGTAGTTGTTAGCGAATTATTTCATGAATCACCGAACATTTTGGTGAAACAACATTTAAATATATAAACTGATTAACTTGTGGAGTCAGCCCAATTCAAGATGGCCACCATAGCTAATCAACTTTAGCAAACACAAAAAGGGCTAAACGTCAGTGAACATCCTAGATATTGAGAAAAAATGTGGTGTGGTTGTAACTGAGCACACACAACAGCTTGGCATTAACGTATACAGTCAACCCTGTGTTAGCAAAATATCTCATGAATCACTGGACAGATTGTAATGAAACTTGTTTCAAAATGGCTACACCTCAGTGAACATTGGTGTGGTAGTAGATGAGTCATTCACAACACAAGCTGCAAAACGTTAATTTCAAGGTTCGACCAAAACAACTTTCACTGTCGTTTCTCGTAGTTTAAAACTTTGGGATGAAAGGCGGCGGGCGATATGCATTTCTTCAAGGAATGCTGGGCTGTTCTTCTTTTACTAAAAATAGGCAGCGAGTGTCACCGCTGATGAAAGGCCGTCACAAACTGCAGAACTGGGACGTGCAAAAATATTTACGAGTCATGTCAAAACCTCAAATCTTTTCATTCAACGTAAAGTCACGTAAACCGTTTATCTCCAGCTTTTACTTCCTGCTGGTTTTGATTAAAAACTTGCAGGAACCGAGCTTCATCTAAAGGTCTGTAGGAGTGAGCTACACTGAATAATCCTTCATCTTTAATTTGAGCAAGTTCAACAACGTTATTAAAGCACTATTAGACCCAGGTCTAACATCAGCGATGTTAACATCTGAAGCTTGTTCAACATATTGTATTTTGTTAAGGCTGGTTTGTTAGTAAAGGTTATGGTAGAGACTGTGAGAGGCAGCAAGGTTAGCCAAATCATATTAGCTTTGCACCAAGAAAAGTAAAGTCTGCAAACATCGGAGTGAAGCACAAACTCTAAAAGGTCTTTTATAATTTATAATCACTAATAATAAGTTATGAGCCTTTTCATCTTATTTCAACAGTTTGAACTCATTCTGTTGAACACGGAACATAAAAACTCTCCCAGGCTTCTCCCCTTACCTGCGGGTCAGCTTGGAGGTGAGTTTGCTGAGCAGGTTAGCCGTGGCCCGGGTCCTGACGTGAGGCAGCGGGCTGGCGTTGTGAGATGGGGTGGGTGATGGCAAGGGTGTGTGGGAGGGGGTACGACGGTCTCTGATCTGCCCCCCGTGGAACGTGCTCCTCACGGTGGATCCCCTGGAGAGACAGGACGAAGGTGTGGAGGATGAGGAGGAGACCCCGGAGGCGCCAGCGATGCTGTGGGTGGAAGGTGAGGCGGGGGGCAGGCGGTGGGATATGGTGCTGAACGGAGAGAGAAAGAACCGACAGTTAGGTTCTGGAGTCACGATAACTACACGCTACAGAACTAAGAGGTTGTATCAATGTTTGATCAATATTTCAGTATTTTAGCAGAAATTTGAATTTTTATTATAAAAGTTATTCAGTGAAACAAAAAAAAAAAAGTCCTGAAATCCACAGGCAACCTTTGTAGTTTATTATTAACCTTTATTTAACCAAGCAAATACCATATACTCTTAATAAACTTACTCTTTATCGGTGACATGAAGTCGATTTAAGTGGAACACTGTTTCACTTTGATTGAGATAAACAAATTAACAGAACTAGAAAAAAAAAAAAAGCACAGGAGCCAGTGAGATGACCCGTGTTTGTCCAACAACTTCTCAAAATTAAATTCAGACACATTTGAAGGTGAATGTTCAGCAGCTCAACCTTTGAGTTCAGCTCATGAAAAACAGGAGCAAAAACAAAAGCGTTGCGTCGATCAGTATCCAGGAAAAAACAGTTCGCGTGAACTCATTTCTCGAGCACAAATTACCGTATTTTTCAATGTATAAATCGCACCTTTTTGCATAAATTTGAAAGTTCTGCGACTTATACACCGAAGCGACTAATATAAATTTTTCCCCATACTTATAACCCAATTATTGGCAGAGATCTGACGATTTCATTCATTCTGACATGGAAATATTGAACACTACCATTTTCAGCCACTAGAGGGGACTTGACTAATATGGCAAGCCAAGTGTCTCACTAACAGGTAAACGTGTTTATTAATGAGACACTTGGCTTGCCATAGACCAACACCTTCGTCTCGCTCCAAAACTCCTGTAGCAAACGTCAGATCAGCTGAATTTCACCTTGGCGGCGCGGCCAACTGAGACACACCGTAAAGTCGAGCAAACAAATAATTGTTTTTAGGCGTTAATCTTGTTAAATTTCGAAGAAATGCACAGCGAGTCCTCCCTCTGTGTGCTCTTGCTTACGCAAATCAATTTTTGAAATGCAGCTGATTTGACGGTCAAAGTGCATTTATTAAGGAAAATGTAAACTGAGACACACCTTTGCTATATTTTCGAGCAAACAAATAATTGTTTTTAAGGGTTAATCTTGTTAAATTCTTGTTAAAGTCCTCCCGTGCACATTCCAGCGGCTGCATTTTGGCACCCAATCCATTTTTGGCACAACACTGGCCCACATTTCCGGGTGGTCAGCAGTGACGCGTAATAGATGCAACTTATACGGCGAAGCAACTTATTTATGTCCGTTCCACTTTATTAGACATATTTGGACTGATGCGACTTAATAATGTTATACTTTGCAACTTTGTCTCGTCTTCTTTCTCTTTTAATAACTGAAATGATCTTTACATCAAACAGCATTTTTTTAAAGATCAGGATTTCAAGTGTTTTTAGGCACTTCATCCAAAACAACAGCTACCCAACTTTACAATACAACTTTATTTATAAAGCTCTTTAAAAACAACACCGTTGGCCAAAGTGCTGTAGACTAACACAAACAAGCATAAAAACCATAAAATCAACAGATACCATAAAAGTAATGAACTAACTAAATAACTTAAAAACAGTAAAACCAACATTTCAAGCTGAGTTAAAGCCAAAGAGAAAAAACGTGTCTTCAGAGAAGATTTAAAAACAGGAAGTGAGTCAACTTGTCTGATGTGCAAAGGCAGCTCGTTCCATGGCTGAAACTTATTGGACTGGATTTTAAACATGTTCAAGGATTTCAATTCAATTCAGTTTATTTATAAAGCACCAAGTCACAACACAAGTCATCTTTCCAGGACTCTTTCTGAGTTGTGTCGATGTTCTTCTGAATTATGGAAAAAACAAACAAATAAATAAAAAACATGCTAATGGTTTATTTTGTTGTTGTTTATCTGATGTGTATTTTTCCACATGGTTCAACAGTCTAAGAAGTTCTGCACACTTTGTGAATTTAACTTTATTTATAAATATTGTTTCTCTAGAAAACCAACGAGTTCTCTTCAACTCTTTCAAAACCTGCTTCAGCAAAACTGGCTCTACTTTTGTTTACTTACATTTCTTTTAGCTACTGTTCTGCTACTTAGCTTTTAGCCAGCATTTTGCTCCTTTTACCTAAACCTTTTGCTAAATTTAAATTTTAACTATAGACGTTTGCTTTTTTTCAGCTTTAGCTTAGCTCCCGCTTAATGAGCTTTTACAGTAATTTGCCTTTTGCTACAATTAGCTTTTAGCTAGCATTTTGCTAGTTTTAGCTCCTAGCTACGGTTTTGTTAGTTTTAAATTCTAGCTACAGGTTTTAACTATTTTTAGCTAACTTTTTGTTACTTTTAGCTAGCGTTTCACAGCTGTTAGTTAGTGCTTTGCTACTTTTATGTGGCATTTAGAAACTTATTTCTCTTCTTTAACTTCTTTTAGCTTGAACAAGTGATTTCCGGCTGTTTCAGCAACTTCTAGCTGTCATTCAGCGCTCAGTGTTGGATGTATTCTTTCATTTCTGGACTAAAAACACCTGACCGAGTTCAAGAATTGTGTTTTTATGTTGCTGCACCGACCAAAGGTTGTTCTGTATTCAAACCTCATTTCTGCCTTATGAGCCCCTTCGTTCTCCCCCTCCTCACACTTTGTCTCACGTACACACCCACACACGAACACCCGCTCCCGCTCCTGACTGGGGGCCTGAGGCTGCTGTTCATAACGCTCCAGATAACAGCCACACAGCTGAAGTGGGACGGATCCATTAGAGGAGTTAAGTATAAAAGCAGCCGTTGAAGAGCAAAATCTATTACATCAATAGAAACTGGCAGCCCACTAAGGCTCACTCGGAGGAGGGGGGGTCACACTGGAGGTGGGGGAGGCAAGAAGAAGAAGAAGAAAAATAAAAAGAGAGAAAATGTTGCAGAACGTGGTCGAAGGTTTTTAAATTTACAGACACAGAAAACTACTTGAGCTGTTGATTGAATGAAGACGCATCCTTGTGAGTAATACAAGCTTTAAAAACAGTTTTTATAAAAATGATCATTTTATGTTAATTATTAATCAAATATTTATGATAACCGACTATATGGTGCAGTGATGCCGACATTGTTCTCTCATCTCTTTTAAATCTGCTTTGTTTTACCGTTTCGGTCCGTTTCATCGTCTGCCTGCACACTTTGTGACAAAAGTACCGTTTGTTTTTATATTAATTTAATATAATAAGACACGCAGTCAGGAACATTCTGGTTCTGTTTTGAGATGAGAATGTGGCGTTGTATTGACGAGACCTCTGGGACACGTCCACGCTCACTTCACCCGCTGAGAGCTCGGTTTATCTCCCCTCTCTTCCAGCCCCTAACATTTCCTCATCTAGTCAGTTTTCACCTCTGATTTCTCCTCGTTCTGTCGGCGGATCAGGACACAGGACTGTCATGTCTCCGTCCAACAGGGTGTCCGATGTTGGACAGTCCAAGTAAACAGAAGACGTGAACCTTTTCTTGCACAGCAGTGACTCTGCGTTTTGTTCAAAGCACCAGCTGATGTCGTTCTCTGGTCTCTTTTGTTCCGGCAACATATTTGTGCTTCTAATGACGTCACGCTGCACGAGCTGCTTGTGTCACAACATTTTTGTTTGTTTACTCTTCTGTGCAACCGCAAATTATTTCTACATTAAGTCAATCATTTTTATCAACCCATATTATCTGCACTGTTGGCAAAATACCTCATGAAATACTGCATGAATTGTAATGAAACTTTCAGAAAGTAATTAGGTAAACATCTCTAACAGATTTGGACTCAAGCGGATGAAAGATGGCTGCCACAGCTAAGTGTCCTTAAAAACACAAATTGAAATAATTCAGCCAATTTTATAGTTACCGTATTTTCAGCCGTAAACGTTGCACCATCCTATAAGTTGCATCCGTCCAAATATGTCTAATAAAGTGGACAAATCCATAAATATGTTGCTTTGCCGTATAAGTTGCATCAATTATGCATCACTGCTGACAACCTGGAAATGTGGGCCGGTGTTGTACCAAAAATTGATTGGCTGGCAAACGGTGGCTGCGGGAACGTGCACGGGAGGACTTTAACAAGATTAACACTTAAAAACAACTATTTGCTCCACATTATAGTAAATGTGTCTCAGTTTAACTTTTCTTTAATTAATGCATTTTCAAAACCGGATCCACGGAAGCAGGCACGTGCAGAGGGAGGAGCTGCTGTTCATTTCTTCAAAATTTAACAAGATAAAACACCTAAAAACAATTATTGTTTGCTCGACTTTATAGTAAAGGTGTGTCTCATTTGAACTTTTACTTAATAAATGCACTTCATTGGTCAAATCAGCTGCATTTCTCTGGGGCGGTGCAGAGAAATGAAGCTGATTTGACGGTTGCTCCAAGCGAGCTGGACGAAGGTGGCAGATTACGGCAAGCTGATTGTGTCATTAATAGCCACTTTTACCTATTACATGACACAATGGCATGTCATAATACTCGAGTGCCATCTACCTGCTGAAAATGGTAGTGTTCAATATTTTCAGCCAGAATGAATGAAAACGGTCATATCTCAGCCCAAAATTGGTTTATAAATATGGATTAAAAATCCATAAACAAGTCGCTTCGGCGTATAAGTCACAGGGCATGCAAATTATGCAAAAAAAGAAACAAAACGTGACTTAGAGGGCAAAACATACAACATTTAGCTAATATTTATTGTGGCTGTAGCAGAGAGTCAGCCACAACACACAATGAGCATAACACAACTTTGTTTAATACTGGAGTTAATCCTGTTTGTCTGTTAGTAAAATATCCCATAAACCAAAAACTTCCAGCTACAGTTTGGTGTAGTAGTAGTTGAGCGTTATGCCAGTCACAAACTTTAAGCCCAACAGATCACATCGCATCAGATTCCATATAATGTTATTTTCAAGGTGTAACATAAAAACACCATATTAGTCATTTCTAAGATTTATTTAAATATCCGTCATGAACGGCGGCGGGTGATATGCACCCCTTCAATTTATTTGATGAAACTCTTTCTGCTCACATCCCTCCATCTGTTCAGACTTTTTTAATCCAAGGTCAGACAGACAGAAACCTCACAGACAAAAATCTCAGCGCCTTAAAGAAACAGAGGGACAGAAAATGAGGGCGGCCAGGATGAGAGTGAGAAAGTGACCACAGGACAGGAAGACGAGGCTCGTTCTGCTCTGAGACTGAGGAGCAGGCAACCATCTGTCATAACAACAGACGGTTCAGACACAAACCCACTCATGCAACGCTAAAGCTCCCCCCACGAAGAAGCTCAAAGAGAGCGAGACAAACACTCGCAGCAGAAAGGGACTTCCTTTACCAGTCAAACGTGTCTATACACTCGTTTGTGAATAAAACACGTGAGAAATGAAAAAACTGGGTAACGCATCATGCGATTTATTTACGTTCAGAGTGATTTTATATCTAACGGTGAATCCAGTGGTAGCCAGAGCGCATCATTTGCTCCAATGAAACTGGATCTGAGCAGGTTTTCCCACGTTCTCTTTCCTAAAACAAATCTTCCTCATAAATTAAAACCCCCGAGGCTGTTTAGAAAGATGAAGCACGAACTCGGGCGTAATTTTAAAGCTGGCACAACGCAGACAGCGGCACTGTTTGAGAAACGTGCTCTTGGCTGTTCGAACAAAGTACCTAAAGATTTATCGTGTTTATCACAATAACGCATAATTACTTTGAGCAGGTGAGCTGTGATTTTTTTGTTTTGAGGTTTATTTGTCACAGGTCATGATGCTTGTTGAGGCCTGTGTACTCAAAGATAGATTTGCATATTATCTGTGATCCAAATGAACGCAAATAAAGCAGATTATATTTCAAAAATAAATCAGCTGAGGCTTGAACAATAAGGAAAATCACAAAAAGGATCTAACTTTTTATTGACTTTACGCAACAGTCCTTAATCCTCTTGCTGCAGTTGGGTCAAAATGACCCCAGAGATCTGTTTAAAACTGAGGTCATTTTGACCCAAGGACAGCAGGAGGGTTAATTTATGAGAGTACCGCATACGGCACATCATACGCCCGCCAATCAGCTGTTGTACAACAATCTGTAGCAATGGCCCTGACAAGCTTGTACCTTGAATTACTCTGACCTTGATATGTGACCTTCATTTTAAACGCAGGGTGATGAAAAGTGTTTGCAATATTCAGTCTAGTGATGATGGACGTGTGTATGGAGTTTTATTAAATTTTCATGGATCAGAAATTGTGGGTGGGGCAAGAGAAAGTTTATGGACGTACGGAGATCAAACCATCGAACATCGACAGGCGGATAATAAAACGCTAGCAGCCTAACCTTCCTCGAAGCACGCAGGAGTTGTTTCTGCCGTTATTGTGCGTTTGAAGGTCAGTTGGCTGTGGCAGCCACCTTAAATCGCAATAAATAAATCCGTTGTGCATCTAGTTTCATAGAAACCGGTTCCGTGTTTCATGAGATATTTTGCTAACGCTACAAATGAAAACAGACATGCACACAGATTCAGACGGTGGGCGATAATAAGGAAAACGGAGACGCAGACAGAACCACACGCGCACACATCGTACCTGTTTTCTTTGCCATTTTGAAGCAGAGAGTGTCTATCGGTGCTCGTCCGATCCGTACACACGTAAGTGTTCCTTCGGGTCATGGCCCGAGACGGAATGTTATTCTGGAGAAACAATCACAAAACCAAAGATTTTATTCGATACGTTACAAACCAAACAATGCAAGCAAACATTAACGGAGTGAAATACAGAAAAGACTGGGTTTTTGTTGAGAAGTCCTCCTGACCTCACCTTGATAGTCTTGACTCTGCTGTGCAGAAAGGTAAATATTTAATCTCAGGATAATCTGCATATTGTCTTTATCTCTTAGCATCAGTTTTATTCGTTTTCTGTTGTACATCCTCTCAAATGGGTAAATTTGAAGTTTTTATTTCTCACTTTTTATCTGATCTCGACACTAATCTGTGGAAGGATATGCTACACAGCTTCAGTCTCCATCAGTGAAGACTTGAGGTGCTGTAATCTGAAGATACAGGATTAGGCAGATTGAGAGGTCTCTGCCATCTGTACCTGGAGTACTGACAAAGCACACAGTCGACATTCCTTTCCTACAGGACCAACGTACCGTAGTTGAGTTCACTTCCTTGCGTCTGTCGGGTATTTCGGCTTTATTTGGGTTGTGGGCGGAGCTAACCATGGGGCTGGAGGGCGTGGGGATGCTACGGGAGCCCACAGTGGAGGTGCTCGGCTTGCGTATCGACAGACGCTCCTCTTTAAGTCCTGCTCCTTCACCGCTGGGACTTTGTTTGGGGTGAGCTGACCCTGGAGCTGCAGGACCGCCTGAAACAGGAAACCAAGTTCTCAGTCTCAGAAACAAGTTCGATTCACGTTTTCAAGTTTTTAAAGTAAAGTCTGGTCGTTTTTGAAGAGCTGCTTCGTCTAAGAGTTAACAACAGCTAGTACGATATGAACCGTCATAGAGCAAAGAATATGGAGAAAAAGGCAAAAGTCTTTTGTCAGGCTCAACTAATGACTAGACAAGTATCATTAGGCCTGTCACGATAACAAATTTTGCTGGGTGATTAATTATCAGAAATGATTGCGATAAACGATAATATTGTTTGAAATTTGACAATAATTAGTAATTATACTGTCAAATTTAAGAAGAAATGTTGATTAATTTGTTTTGAGTGTAGTACTTTTATTGACCACCGGATGACAGTATAAGACTGTTTGAACCGAAGGATGGATAGTGAGGGAACAAGCAGCATCTCTTTATGAAAAATGGGAGGGAGGCCCCTTGACGTGACATGGGCTGTCTCTCCTTCCTTTTTTCGGTTTACAAAATGGCAAACGCTCGGTGTGGTTTGAGCTCTTTAGCATAGCATTTGTCACACAAAGCTTTTAATAAAAAAACTCAGTAAACAAGTTCTCAACTTCTTTTGGCAGAGAAAAACAACTTTTTACAGGAAGGCACAGGTTTCAACTGTGAATTTTGGAGCTTCGACAAGACGGAGTTGTCAGCAGCAAACTGGTTGATCCACTATGAGAAGGTGCTATTTATAAGACTGAGTTGAATACAGCACCTCAGACTGAAGAAGTCTTTTGGATGAAAGACAAAACGTTTCTACGTTTTTTTATTTATTCTTTTTTGAATGTCCAGAGGACCTGACTTCACCTTTATATATGTCAGTAATATTGATTATATGTTTTCAGTAAGCTGGTATAACCTTACAGTAATTACAGTATAGCAGTCTAGTCTAGAGACAGCGATGACCTGTAGTATAATAATATACAAAGCGATAGAATAGTGTTTCTGAAAAAACAAGACTATGATCTTTAAAGTTTAGCTTAAAATAAATATAACTGTTACTAAAAAACACTGAAGTTGAGTTTTGGTTATTTTTCTCCAATATTGATAGTCTGCCACCATTCTGGCAGTAACCAATGATCCCACGTAGCACCTAGCAAGATGGCGGCACTAGTTTTTGTGGCTGCACAGTGGCTGGCCCATCCAATACATATAAATATATTTTAGAGCTCCATCTTTAAAACCCAAACAGCGTTACGGTCTTAGAATGTGACCGTACAGAAGTCCGAGTGTCGTCTCTGGCGGTGGTAGGTGGAGGCGCTGCGCTGCGGCTTGTGTGCAGAGGAGGAAGACGGTGCACCCGAGGAGGAAGAGGACGTGGAGTGTTTGCTTGTTCCGTTTGAAATGGTGCTTGGGCGCACTCGAGCCAAACTTAGACTGCTGCCTGACCGGGACTCCGTGCCCTCCGCCTGAAAGTGAAAATGACAATAAAATAAGGCATTAACGAGGCGTCAGCACTGATCTGTGTTATAATGTTTCTCTATTTACATAAAAAATGGACACTTGAACTCGTTATGGATCATACATGTTCCTCAGAGGATCTTGCATCAGTAGGAGTAATGCAAACGAGCAACCCACCTCATTCTTGCGTCCGAGCAGCAGGTAGGTGGCGGTGATCTCGTTGTACTTGTGACTGACCAGCGACTCTCGGATCTCGTCTCTGCCGAAGCCCATCCCCACCATCACGTCTGAGAAAAGTCAAATAAAGCTTTTTCTTTAAAGTCTCCAGCTGACAGAAGCAACAGAAATCATTCAAACACCTACACAGTTTAGCTAAAGTTAACAAGGCGGCTCTCTTTAACAATATTCGTGTATAAAACTCGTGGATTTAGCAGGAAAAAAAAAAGGCACCGGTTTAGTTAAAATCTAACTTATTACGTTGCGGACAAAACTATTTATCAAAACATAAAATAATAAAACTACAGAAATATAAACTCTAAAGAGAGACAGATATTTAAAGTACTTGCCTATCTCTGTTACTAAACCTTTTTATTTTTACCGCTTCATCTACGGACGGCCGCCTCATTTAGTGTTTAGTAAATAATTTAACTTTAAAATCGTTTCTCACCAACACGACTGGTGTCACCGAAGTCCTCTTCAGGCTCTATGTGCGGCTTCAGATCGTTACCCTCATAGCCAATGTTAATCCACTTATCTTTCATTATTTGCTGAAATGTGACAGAAAAATTGCTCATTACCATTTATCCCAAATAAACACACAAAGATAAGTACGATAAACATAAAGAGACGTTACATGTGTAATACAGTACTGCTGAATGATAAATACTGACACATTATATTTATAGCAGCATGCTGTGATTCTGTAAGAGTTCTTAAATGGTTTCCGTTTACCTCCAGAGAGCAGCGTTTAGTCGGGTTGAGGACCAGGAAGCGCCGCAGGATTCCCTCACAGTCTGTAGACATGTAGAAGGGCACACGGTACTTCCCCCTTAAAACCCGTTCCCGCAGCTCCTGAAAAATGAACCACGAAACAAAAAGTATAATTTGAACCGCGCGGCTATTAATAAACATGTGGGGGTCCTTCGTAATGGGATTGTTGTGACAATCTAGAAAAACTCAAAGAACTAAAGAATTGAGCGTGCATGCAGAGCGCTGAATGACTCGGCTGAAATGTGCTGAGGAAGCTGAAACTGACTTATGTTAAAATAAGCAGAACTAAAATGAACAGAACACACGTTGTAAATTAAAAGCAGCACAAGAGTTAGAAACAGCAAGCAGGAGATTAATAAAAAAAAAAAGAGCTAAAGTTTGCCAGCTACAACAATACAGATTAAGGATGCACGATATTATCAGCATGGTATCGTATCGGACGATATTAGTGTTAAACTTAAATATCGTTAATATATATTCCATCAAAATAACTCAGATATAAAATATGCTGTTTTTGTTTGACAACCCAGTGACAAGGATGTCTGCAGCGCCAGCACAACGTGATGACGTCACGCGCGCCTACCTGATCTGATCACGGCGGAGGGGAAGAAGTCAAAATGTCGGCGGTGTGGAAGTTTTTTTTCATTGAGGATGTTGGATTCTGAAGATTTTTAGACTACATTGAGCCTCGCTACATCGTCCACAGTCAGAGATGTTTTTCCGACGTAGCCTTACCCGAGTTACAAGCCGTCATATCCGATGTCATTGAGAAGCTAACAGCCAATAGCACTTGGGTGAGTTTTACCACAGACGTTTGGATGTCGTGTTAGCCCCGTTAGCATGATTAGTCTTACGGCACAATGGATAGACAAAAACTTTGAACTTAAAAAGTCTGTCCTTCATGCACAGGAGTGCAGAGGATCCCACACTGCAGCTATAGGAACCTGGAACAAGCCTCCACAAGTGAGACAGCATCACAGGTGACATAACATTTAGCACTTTTCACTTAATATAAGTTAAAGTGATATGCATATCATATGGCTGTTACTGAATATATGTCACCATCTCTTACAGCTGTTACACAATTTTTGTAGCAAATAAGCCTAAATAAGAGGGCTATGCTCTGACAAAGGAACGTGTATTAAAAATATCGGTATCGGTTATTGGCCAAATAAGTTTTAACATATCGGCATATCAGATATCAAACAAAAATCCAATATTGTGTATCCCTAATGCAGATGCTAATATTGGAAAAACTGTAACTAATAGAATCAGATGCTACAGTTATCACCAGCAAACAACAAAGTAGCAAAGTGTAAAATATCTCCCACAAAAACTAAATTAGCTAAATGGTAGCTCAAAGCTAAAAATAGCAGAAGAACAGCTAAAAGCTAAAGGTAGTATAACGTGAATATATACAGTATAAAGTAGAAACATTACTGTTTCAGATGACTCGCCTTTAGGTTCTGTCCATCAAAAGGCAGCGACCCGCTGACCAGTGTGTACAGGATGACGCCCAGGCTCCAGATGTCCACCTCTGGACCGTCGTACTTCTTCCCCTGGAAGAGCTCTGGAGCGGCGTAAGGCGGGGAGCCACAGAATGTGTCCAGTTTACTGCCTTCAGTGAACTCATTACTGAAACCGAAGTCGGCGATTTTGATGTTGGCGTCAGCGTCCAGCAGCAAGTTCTCAGCCTGCAGGACACAACACAGACAAAGACGATAAAAATAACTAAAGACGATGAAGAACATGTGCAATCTGTAGAGTGCAAAGGCTTTCTTTCAGGAAATAAAGTTGATGCATACAAAAATATTAATTTATATACCTTTTATACCTTTGCTACTAGTGATGCAACAAGGCCTGAGTTACAGTTCGGTACCTCAGCATGGGAGTCACAATGTGCTTCCAACAGTAACAGCAAACAAATACAAAGTACTTGTTTTTTTAAACATATAGTAACGCTCCCAGAAGCAGAAACTCAGCCAGGTGAGACTGTAAGGTAAAGGCTCGTGTCAACTTCACTACAAAATAATTATAAGAAAAGTCACATTATTCAATCTTTTCATCCAATCAGAACTGCAGCGTCCTATTTTCCACGAATCAGAAAGTTTGATAAACTCCAGAAAGATATTTTCTTTTGGGGTTAAGAAAACATTACAAAAATAAAACAACTTACTGCAAATAAAAACAAATAAATACACAAACGACTTGCCACAGTCTGTTCCAAAGCACACAATCTTAGCTTGCCATACATCTTATTGCTTTCCACCGCTGCTGCAGGAACCAAAAAACTTTTTTTTTTTTTTTACAAATCTGTTATAAACCCAACAGGCAGGTTTCCATCTTGTCATGTGACAAACCGCTGCTGCACTGCTTTGGTGTAAAGTGCTTCAGGTAATATCTTCCTCTCTACACCGTTTCTGATGTTAGCGGTTCACAAAATGCGTGGGCGTAAATCACTGACCTTCAAGTCTCTGTGAACAATATTCTTCTGATGACAGTAGTGCACAGCTGAGACAATCTGAGGGGAGACGAAGTGAAAAACAACCTCATAATTACACGTATCGGTCTGACAAACTGAAGCTAAATAGTTTAAACATTTACAAACCCGCACTGGCTGACAATATCACACTATTGAGGTGAAAGTTGAACTGCTACGTGCTTCATTTAACAACAGCATAAAACTGCTCAGGTAAAAGCAGATTAAGAACTAAATAAGGAGCTCAGATGTTTTTATTATCTTTTAGCAGGCGCACAGAGTTTTACCAACCTGTCTGAATTTGGCCCTGGCTTCTTTCTCTTTCATTCGACCGTGAGCCACGAGGTAGTCAAACACTTCACCTACAAAACAACAACACCAACAGGGTGAAAAAGACAAGCCTGACAGTTTTCCACAGTTCATTGAGAAGCTCCTGCCTGTTCCCCAGAAAATGTACCTCTCTGCATATATGACTTGTCAATATTCAATTCTTAATAATCTTTTCTCTAAAACACGAGAATTTAAACTCTAAAAGTGGATTTACTGTATGTACATTTCAACTTCTCAGATCTCATAATAAAATTTGGAGTTCACTCACATTTTTTTTCTTCTTGGTTTATTCGAAACAGACTTCATGTTCAAATTTTAAGCAAATCCACGAAACTCATACATTTATTTATATGTTTATTAAATATTTAATCAATATAAAAACCTTTATGAGTCATAATCACCTAACTTTAAACTCGGATATAAAGAGGTCGTGGGCTTCAGACCTGAGCATCTTTTCATTTCCTCTGGATGGTATTAATTTAACCTCCAGTTCTAAAGTTAAAAATCTTGGTGTTATTTTACGATCAGGACATGTTTCATCCCCCACATTCAAAACGTTACTAGAACCACTTTCCTCCACCTGTGTAATATCACTAAAATCGAAAAAATCTTATCTAAAAACGATAAAGAAAAACCTGTCCATGTAATTATAACACCTAGGTTGAACTAATGTAATTGTTAAGTATCTGGGAGAATAAAAACTTCTTTAAAAAGTCTTCAGTTGATCCAAAATGCTGCTGCCAGAGTCTTAACTGGAGTTAGTGGGAGAGATCACATCTCTCCAGTTTTAGCTTCTCTCCATTGGCTCCCTGTCAAATCCAGAATTTAATTTAAAATCTTACTTCTAACCTACAAAGCTCTCAACAACCTAGCTCCATCTTATAGTACAGATCTTATTGTTCCATATTTTCCTAACCGAGCACTGTGCTCTCAGACTGCAGGTTTACTTGTGGTTCCTAGAGTTTCCAAAAGCAGAATGGGAGGCAGATCTTTCAGTTATCAGGCTCCTCTCTTGTGGAACCAACTTCCAGTTTCTGTCCGTGAGGCTGACACATTGTCCAGTTTTAAAATTACGCTTAAGTCTTTCCTTTCTGATAAATCCTATAGTTAACGTTGGCTTGGGTTTCCTGAGATATCCCTTAGTTATGCTGCTATAGGCTTAGACTGCTAGAGGACAAATTGACCACATTTCCACACTCTGCTACTGTCTTTACTTTTCCCGATATTAAAACCACATTCACCTGCTTTGAGCATCACACAATAAGAGCTACTTAATTGAACTCCATAGTTCTGAAGTTTGGCCCAGTTTTAAATCTGCACATGTCCAAAGCCCAGAGTGAAGAACATCAGCTGCTGAGCTGTCGTCTCCTTTTTAGGCTGGTGAAGTCACAGATAACACAATGTACACAAAGAGGAGGTTAAAAGATCATGGAGGGGAGGAAAGAAAAAGACGAGTGCGTGTGAAGCAGCTGCATGACGTCTGAACAGCAGAGGAAACAACTTTCCACACATTTCACTGACAAAAAAGTATTTTGGACATGATTGATCTAACTGGAATGACTCGACGCTTGCCAACAGCAGTACTGGTGGTGGAAGCACTCACCTCCACTAGCAAACTCCATAACCAAGTAAAGCGTCTTCTCCGTCTCAATCACCTCAAACAACTGAACTGTAACACACAGAGGACATGAGATGTTAAATGCCATCATGGGAAACATTTTTACTCACAAACATGAAACCATTCTTTGTGCTGTAACTCACCTATGTTTGGATGGTTAAGAGTTTTCATGATGCGTACCTCTCGAAACAGCTGAAACAGAAACAAAGAGCCACAGAAAACACGATAAATGGTGAGTCAAACGGATGTGAAGCCTTCAGTAAGTTGTTGTTTGTGTAACCCAGGAAAGTAAATGCAGGTAAAATGAATCAGGTTAGTGTTTGTTAGCTTGTGCAGCACTTTTCCTCCGTCATACTCAAGCTCTTTTTGTTTAGTGTCTTAAATTTTTATTTTTTTTGCTTTAATTCCTGTTTTGTGATGATTCAAGATGGTTTCAATTAATCATCACATGAAATTAGCTGTTAATTAGTGCACGTCAGACACAAGATATTATTGTTTGAGCACCAGTCGTTTCTTGTGCGCACTCAAAACTTATGGGTTTTCTCATCCGCACGCAGTATTTTCCCGTGCACACCAAGTAGATTTTTGTGAGCACAAAAAAAACTTTTTTTCTCTCTCCACAAATGTCCCTTTTGAAGCGCCATACTAATTTCATAAATCTGTAATTCACAGTGGAACATATTAAACATTGAAAGTTAGAAATTGTACATTTTTTAGAATAAAATGTGGTAATTTTTAATTTTCTTGCAGCAACACGTCTCTACCTCCACACCCAAGTCGTTAAACATAGTAAGTTATACATTTGATGTCATAACCACTTTCCATCTGTACATGTTTAATCCTTGTCAAATACACGCATGGTTGCTGTAAAACGAGCTTTAGCCTCCGCACTTTTGTTGTGGGCTGCTCAAATCCATTTTGTTGTTCGTGACTTTAAACTTGATTCAAAAGAGATGGAATGGGGCAACGAATTGCTGTAAAAGTTAAAATGACAGGAAATAAAGGCTTGAAATGTTTTTCACTCTGTGCGTAATGAATATATGTAATTAATGAGTTTTACTTTCTGAAACGAGTGACAAAAATATTGAACTTTTTCACCATATTCTAATTTTTTTTAGCTGCACCTTTAAAATGTCTGTGGGTGAGTCCCAGTAAGGTAAAGGCTCCCACATACTCGAGCATACTGTGTGTACTCTGTGAGCAGCGCGGACACTGCGCAGACGGATGAGACTTCATACTCGAGCGTACACCCTGATGGGCTGCAGCTCAGCGCTGCAGGCAAGGGGAGTTTACCTTCAGGACAACGTGAGGTCGCTGATTGGTCCGGCGGCCCTCAGTAGAAGCAGGAGCAGCGGCAGCAGTGTTCTGTGTTTATATGTTGTTAATAAAAAGTTTTAAAATTAAATAAATAAATAAACAGGGAGCACTGGCCCTGCAGCCCACACATCAGACCAGCCCACTGGGAAATCTCCAGACCCTCCCGCAGCCACGCCGGCCCTGATTTTAATTCTCTCGTGAAAAATTCTTTCAATTTTCACAATTTCAGTCATGGAGTCAATAGAAAAAATAAAATAAAAAAACAGAAAAGGCCATTAAACCAGATCAGGGATGAAGAAGGGGAATTTAATACATTGGTGTTGCATACAAAACAGTCCGTCGCCGGGTATTTTATTGTGCGACACGAAGTACGCATACATAAAAACTGATCTTTGCGCAGATATGGCTTGCGGACGTACACTTTGAGTCCACCTCGAGCATGCGCGGACCTCTGTGGAGTGAAGTACGCCCGAGTATGTGGGAACCTGAAGTGTTTTAAGGCCCAGCCTGGCCTGGATTCCACCCTGGTTTTGTGTTGGCATTGGGCAGTCTGGTCCAGTTCCAACTTCATTTGGAAGAGACCTGGGGTTCCATTCGGACCGGGCCGGTGCTGCAGATTTGACATCATCAGATTGCTGGCCATTGATTGGTTCTCTGGCCTGGGAGTCAGTCTTCCAGCGACTGCTCCTTACCTCCACTTCTTTCAGCTACTAGCTTCTGGCTGGTTGTGTGATGGAGAGATGCTACAGTTAGCACCAGAGTCCTGGACCAATGACGAGGAGCAGTTATCGCTGAACTGAGAATCATGCAGTCTTGTTATGACAATTGCGCTCACGTCGAGGTGGAACTCCGCTGAAAGCAAACAAAACCAGAGCCGGGGGTAACCAAACCTGGGCCGACTGTAGCCGATCCAGGCCGACCTGGGCTTTACAATACATAAAAGGCTTAAGTTATGTCTTTGTGAGGGACTGTGGACCTGTCCAGGTGTCCCCTGACTTTCACACTGTGACTGCTGGAGACAGGAGATCAGCTCCCCAACTCATCAGACCTTAAAAAACAATAAATAAAAACACCTTCAAGGATTTCAAGCACCAAACCTTGAACCGTGTCAGTTCAGCTACATTTATCAGTTTTTAAGTAGAAGCTGTCACAAAAAAACCTGTCGTGTGTTCATATTAGTTTTTCTGTTAAGTTCGATTCACTGTTTCCCTTCTTCCAAATACATCAAACTTTGACAAACCACCTCAAGATTAGAGGTCACCCAGGACAGATTCCCGTTGATAATGTGCTGACCCACTCCCCAGGGTGTGCTTCTCTTCCTGTCCCCCTCCTCATCCATCACTGAACTCCAAACTGCTGCCTCATCCTGCCTCTCCAACCTGTTGTTCAATTAAACTAATGAATTTGTCTCTAAATGCCATTAAATAAATCACAGAGGGAATGCATCACGTGTACAACAGAAATTAATTGAAACTTGGCAAATATGACTCTGAAGCTTTTGAATTTATGCTGCCGATGCCTTCATTTCCATTATTTTTTGATGTTATTGGTGACAAAAGTGAAACGTTCTGACCACGAAGGAAAAGCGGTCTTCACCGGGAGGAACAGAGCAAACACAAAATGAGGGCTACACGAGAGTTTCAGAATAAAACACTGACACAGAAAATTATTCATACTAGTGTAAAATAGTAGATGAGGAGTGGGCATGGGGGAGAAAAAACTGAAAACATTACAAAGAAAGAGAAACTGCTAAACGTTAAATAAAAGCTTGATTTTAAATTTATTTGTCTTGTTCATCCAGAGGTCTGCCGAGTGTGCACGAGACCACAGCGTAAGATCCAAACATAAAGGAAAATTTATTTTCTTCCTAATTGATTTCTTTGTCTTGATTAAGAACACAACTCAGACTTTTGTTTGAGGCGCGTGATAAAGGGATTTGTCCGTTTGTGATGCAGCGACAGCTCGTTCACAGGAACGTTACTTTACAATTGCTCAGGGGAAAGTATGTTTATTACTTCACTTGTGTTTTCTCTGCATGACTGGAGACAGATTCCTGGCACTCGGTGGACCCGGACAAAAACAGTTAGCTTTCTCCTGTAAAGCAATCGACTAACCACAAACACACTAACAGATGGATTTCTGCCATCACCTACAGGAAAACTAAATTTAGCGTTAATTTCTCAAAAATGTGCCGCCCCCAATGTGCAACACACAAAAATAAGGTCAGGGATAAAAACGGTTTAAAAGTAGTACAAACAAGAACCAACTGGACAAGCACTTTGCAACTAATTGGCTAATTGGCAACAGGTCGGTAAGAGAACTGGAAATAAAAGAAGCATTTTACAAAGAATGAATCTCTCAGAAGTAAAGACGGGCAGAGGTTCACTAGTCTAAAACAAACTGTGTCCAAAAAAAGTGATCAATTTCTGAATAATGTTTCTCAATGGAAAACAGGAAACACTTGAAATACCCTGATCTCTAGAGTTTATAACATTAAAAACAGATTTAAAAAATCTCTGAGCTTAAAGGACAAGCTGAAAGTCAATATTGGATGGTCACAATCAGCCTGCCTGCCTCTCTGATGGTATGGGGGAGCATTAAAGCAGCTTTAACATTTGGAAAGGCTCCAGTGATGAAGAAAAGCATGTACAGGTTTTCAGAAAAAGCACCTGTTTCCATCCAGACATCTTTACCAGGAAAGGCCTTGATTCAGCACGACCTTACTAAACCACAAACTGGATGGCTCTGTAGAAGAGTCGACTGCTGAACTGACCTGACTGCAGGCCAAACCTCTCATCAAAACCCTGCACTATGAAACAAAAGAAATTTTAAAAATCTGAAAATACAACCCGGGACTGTTGGACAGCTGGAATCCTCCATCAGACGAGAACGAGAACATTACCTCTAACTGATCTCCTCGGGTCTTCCTAAACCTCCAACAACTGGTCTCCTCAGGTCCTTCTAAACCTCCAACTGGTCTCCTCAGGTCTTCCTAAACCTCCAACGACTGGTCTCCTCAGATCCTTCTAAACCTCCAACAACTGGTCTCCTCAAGTCCTCTAAAACCTCCAACAACTGGTCTCTTCTGGTCCTGGGCCTTTTCAGACTGTTGTTAAAAGAAGACAGGGTGCTTCACAGCGGGACACTGGACCTGTCCCAGACTATTGTTGTTGCAATATTAGGATGTCTGACATCCTAATATTAGTCTGAGTGAACGTAAGAGGGCAGAACCAGAGGAAATATTGTCTGACCAGATTTTTGATGGCCTCCATCTTTCTGTCAGGTTCTCTTTTCAGTCCTCATAAAACGAGACGTCAAATAGTCATAAACAGAGACGGACACTCTGGGAATTTGTGTAATTGAATTAAGTGCACGGTGCATCAGCTGTTCGTCAGAGCCTCAAGCAGAATTATTGTCTGAGCCGCTCCTCCATCACCTCACACGCTCCTTCCTTTATTTCGCTCCTGGACCACTAAGTGAGAAATTTAATCTGTGACCCAAGATAAAACACTAAAATAACAGCTGGAAAATCGATTCTGTCACAAAACACGGAGACTGTTAAAATCCAGAGCTCTTGGAAAATTGACAGAAATTTGTTAACTCATTGGTATTGATCCGATCGATGCCTAGTTAAAGCTGTCGTAGTCATCTTGTATTGATCTCCTTCTAATCTAAACGCTTCCTGTTTTTGTCCCACAGGGATGGTTCTGCGTCACAGTTGCCAGGCACACTCAGGTATTAATCCTTGGATTTGGATTTCCTGCTCCCTGTGGGGCTGAGGGAAGCCACAGAACACCAAACAAGGCAGAAGCTGCACACACTCACAGCTGTGGTCATGTGCGAGAACATATATTGGCTAAGAGGAGTTCCCATCCTTCGCTTTTCTGCAGTTACTAGCCTCTCATCAAGTCTCCTTCCAGGCTCCATTAACTTATCATCATCTCCCGTTTGTCACGTTCTGTCCTTGCCAACAAATCATTGCAGTCAAAGCTCTTCCGGTTTTTCTGTAAGGACTTGCACAACACAACCTGATGAAAAACAAAAGCATTTTTTTCTCTTCTAAGATGGCCGCCACAGCTCATCAACCTTGGCCACACAAAAATGGCTAAAACTGTGGACTTTATAGAAATATTAAGCTAAAATTTGGCCTGTTAGTAGCAGACAGTCATTCACAACACATACTTTAAACTCTTAACGTTATAAAATCCAATATGGCTGTAACTCCATCATTTATAAACCTAAGATGATCTTAGCTAAAAACTATAGCATGAAAGATGCAATTACCGTAGTAATTAAGCTTTAATATTAGCATGTGACTTGTTCATCCTGATACTTCCCTCTATACTTCAGTTTGCTCACATGAACAAGAGGACAAGTAGAAAAACAAAAGATGAAACAAAAGCCAAGTTTTGATGACGTTCGTCCAGCTGACATGCAAACAAAAACATTAAAAATCAAGATAGTGATAATAATTATTGTAAAACTAGCCCAAATGAACCTGCATTCATTAAGTGCACTCCCTTAAAACATAAATAAATAACCCGAGATGGGCAACAAAATAATGTGGATATAAAAGAATGCAGTTTCGAAAGCCGTGCATACAAGAAACAAGCAATGTTCAGTGAGACTGCAGCAGAAAATGTACTATATATTTTGGCCTATAAGTTGCGTTTTTTTTTTTTGCATAATTTATATGCCCTGCAACTTATACGCCTAAGCGATGCATTTATGGATTTTTCCCATATTTATAAAACAATTTTTGGCCGAGATACGACCGTTTTCATTCATTCTGACTGAAAATATTCAACCCTACCATTTTCAGCTGCTAGATGGCAATCGAGAAGTATGGCATGCAGTTGTGTCATGTAGTAGATAAAAGTGGCTATTGACACAATCGGTTTGCCACAGCGCCCACCTTCGATTGCCGGGAGCAACCGTCAAATCAGCTTCATTTCTCTGCACCGCCCCAGCGAAATGCAGCTGATTTGACCATTAAAGTGCATTTATAAAGTAAAAGTTCAACTGAGACGCACCTTTACTATAATGTCGAGCTCACAAATAATTGTTTGTAAGTGCTTATCTTGTTAAATTTTGAAGAAATGCACAATGATTCGGCCCTCTGCGAGTTCATGTTTCCGTGTATCGACTTTTGAAATGCAGCTGATATGACCGTCAAAGAGCATTTATTAAGCAAAAGTTAAACTGAGACACACCTTTACTATAATTTTAAGCCAACAAATATTTGTTTTTAAGTGTGAATCTTGTTAAATTCTTGTTAAAAGTCCTCCCGTGCATACGCCTGCTTCCACCATTTGGTAGCCAATCAATTTGTGGCACAAGACCGGCCCACATTTCCAGGTTGTCAGCGGTGACGCATAATAGACGCGACGTATACGGTGAAGTGACGTATTTATGGATTTTTCCACTTTATTAGACGTATTTGGACAATGTGACTTATAGGATGGTGCAACATTTACGGCGGAAAACGCGGTTTGCTTTATTATAAATTTTCGCACAATCTGGAGTCATCAACCATCACAGCTCGGTGAAAACCCACCTTTACCCACATCAAAGGAACCCTGATTCAGCTGGATTCAATAATGATGATTACAGCTACTTTTATGAATGTTAACTAAACCAGAACAAGTGAAACGTAAGAGACACAAAAGCAGAAGGTCGAGACAAAACGCATCAAACTTTTCTTCTTTTACTGTTGTGCACGCAAAACTTTGAAGAAAGGCCTTGTGGGAAAACTTTCCGCTTGTGTTCTTGTCCCTTTGTCGTCAGGCTGGCACAGTAACAACAAAGCATCCAGCAGAAACAAAGGACCAACACAGATAATGGCATTACACGTACATACAAAGGCAGAGCCGAGGGTGTGATGCACTGAGCTTGTTTGCAAGTTTTCATCCGTGCAGGTCCACACACACAGCAGTCTGTCGTCTCTGGTTCTGCTCCATATCTCGTCTTCTTTGGGCCCCTGCTCCTGTGCCAGTACCCCAAACCAGCCCCACCTCCCCATCCCTACACGGCCACCTCTTTTGTTTGCTTGTCTGGAATTCAGCTCCTGGCTGAAGGGGCCTGGGCGAGGGGCAAAATACACTTCACAACATCCACACACACCTCGCTTTTATTGGATAAGCGAATAGACGTTTACAAAATTCGCTGTTTCTCAAAGTAACACCAGGAGACGCTTCGTTGTCACGCAGATTATTCGTTTCACGCACTGTGGAAACGTGCAGCGCACGCACTCGTTCATTCTGTTTCTCTGGTTGATAATGAAAAAAACAAACTGAGGAACAAAACGAGTTTTATATTTACTCCTTTGTAGAGCTCTGAAGTGTCAACCACAAAATGATTTTAACTTTAATGTGCCTGTGGTTTAAAATGATAAACATAGCAGGTATCAGATTGAGACGCTGTCAGACTTTGTACTTATGACAGACTCCGGTCTGAATCAGACAGAAATATTGATTGGAACATCCCTGAAAGTTGGATTCAGAGGTTTAGATACAACGGGATTAAAGGAGATTATTTCTGTAGAGTTGACTATGAGAAGGCACACAGACTTTGTTAAAAAAAAATGTTTAAAAGTAAACTTTTAGACAGATGGGATTCCATGTTTATTTTAACGGCCCATATACAGTACCGACCGGCATGGTTGTTTGGGCTCATATTTAGGGCAGGTGGACTCCTTATCAAACAGAACCGGGCTTTATCATCACAACCAGACCTGAACATGTGACCCAACCAACAAATAATTTGTCAACGGGACGCGTGCGATGGGAAAACTGTTCAAGATGAACGAATGCGTTTTAGCTGTGAAGGTTAAAGTCAACTCGAAACCGGACGAGGACAAAGTTTGGTCATCGGGGCTGGTCCCGAACAAAGAATCTCTTATTTAAAGCGTGAGAACTGCTCTTACAGCTGGAAAGCTGCACGCTAAGGGTGACGGGATTTATTTTAGCCGATTGTGGAGATAAAAAATATAGTTCCTGAGAAAAGCTAAGTTTAACCCTCACACACTTTAGACTGGACACAGCATCACTGAGCTGCACATAAATGTTGCACCATCTCCAAAGCACTGCTACGGACTGGATTGTTAGCTTTAGGTGTGACGTATTCATCAACTAAATAAATAACTAATACAACAAAACAGAAAAAACTGGAAAATGATTGATTGACGTGACAAAAGCATCAAAATGAGTTAAGTTTAATGTAAACAGTGCAGCTCAGTAACTCTCAGTAAGGAGCGACTCACCTTCTGAAGGCTGGTTGGATTAAGTTGTGTTTTATCGATGATCTTTATCGCCACCTGGACATGAACGGACAAAGAACGAGAAAATAAATCAGCTTCTCAATGTAGTACTCAAAAAATCTTGAAATGCACATTTTGAAAAACTGCTTCAATATATTTTTTTTATCAGTGAGAATAGTTTGTTCAAGAAAACATCATAAATACCAAAGGCTTCCATTAAAGTACCAAACATCCATCGCAGAAAATTAAAACCTTTTTCAAACTAAGGGCCAATTTCAGAATCTACACGAACTCTTATCAAATACCCGACATCTTTACTTGGTCACAGGTTCCTCAACAAGAGTTTGATTGGTCTCATTTGATGTTCTCTGTTGTGCTTTCAACATCATAATCAAAGATTACTGGAAAAAATCAAGAGACAGAAGTGTGTTACTTTTCACACATCATCTTGGGGGGCTGCTAAGATGTCAACGAGGGCCACATTTGTCCCCGGTCCTTGAGTTTGACACATGTTTTAGAGGACCTGAGGAGACCAGTTGTTGGAGGTTTAGGAGAAAATGTCCTGTTCTGGTCTGATGGAGGATTCCAGCTGTTCTACAGTCCTGGATCTTCTCTGCTGGATTCACTTCTCTTACTACACTGCTCTGTTCTGCTGATGTGTTAGCTGTTCACGCCAGAGGTACTAATGCACCCCTATACCATCAGAAAAGCAGTCTTCTGAACTGTGAGCTAATAACAGACTGGATGGTTCCTCTTCTCTTTAGTACGGTGGACGTGGTTTCCTAACAAAACTTCAGGACTGGACCCATCCACTGGACTTTGTCTCAGTCCATTTGAAATGAGCTCTGGTCCAGAGAAGATGGCAGTGGTGTTCACAACTGGCTTCTTCTTTGTCTGATAGAGCTTTAAGCAGCATCTGTGGATGAACTGTGTTTACAGATGATCTGTGGAAGTGTTCCTGATCCCAGAGAAGAACCAGACCTGGTTTTAATGCATTGGACCCTGAGGACCTCGTCCTTTGAGCTTTGACAGATTCTTATAATCTGTGGATCAGATTATGAACTGAGATGATGGGGATTAAACTCTTCCAGTGTTTCTGTTGAGGAACTTTATTCTGAAAGTGTTCCAGGAGCTTTATTTTGAAACATTTCCACTATTTTAGACGCAGTTTTTCCACAGACTGGTGAATCTCTGCCCATCTTTACTTCTGCTGGGTTCAGCCTCTCTAAAGTCTCTCTTCATCTCCAGTCCTCTCCCTGACCTGTTGATAATTAACTTCATTAGAAGCTAAATGGTCCTCCAGCTGGTTCTGGTTCAACCTACTTACTTTTACAACATTTTGTTTTGCTGCCATAGAAATCAAATGTACTTTATTTATCTAAAATTTAAAAAATTTCAGATTTGGTGTTGTAATATTTATGAGATATTGTTCATGTGTTTTTAATTAAAAATTTTTTTAATTGTTACTCATCAACATTAGTAAACAATAATTCTGCTTTATGGCTTTCGCTGCTCTTATCAGTGCAACACAACAAAACACAGCAAAGTGAGCGCAAAGTCCAAAATGCATTGTTTTACTGCATTTAAATGAGACACAAGGTGAACTCAACTAAACTGCGAAGCTTTCATAAAGAGTTTTAACATCTGATGACCAGGCCAGTGTCGTAAAACATGGAAATATGACAGAGAACCATTTTATTTGGGTTTAAGTGCAGCTTTCACATGATCAGGGAACAAAACGCTTCCTGAGCCTTGAGATATCAGCTGCACTAATGTAGGTCAGGAGTTTAACGAGAAGAAAGCCCACAGTGTCAAAGAAAACAGACAAAACTTCCATGAAGAAATGACTCGACCGTCTTCAGAGAGCTGAAAGCCTTAAATCTGCTGTAGGGTTCAGCAGACAAATCCTGGAAGTTACCCGAGGGTTCGTATTTCTAAATGAGAAGGGCTTTTACTTTGTAGGATTTTAATTTTTGTTTGACCTCACCTCTCTTCCGGTTAATATGTGCCGTGCCAGCTTGACTTTGGCAAAGTTGCCCTTGCCGATGGTTTTGAGTAGCCGGTAGTTTCCGATGTGCGGCTGCTCGTCGGAACACAAGGCGATGGAGTTTCGACATCGGGCACCGAGCGAGCGGCTCGACCAGCCGGTACCTTTTTCTGAGCGGCTGGCTGACAGCGAGGCATGCTGAGGAGACGAAAACAAACAAACAAGTCAGCTATATGTAAACAATGTCTTATTTATTTCACGTATAACAGAACGCCCATCATTCCAAGTCATAAAGCAAATTAAAATTTAGTTTATTTCTGTTGGCATGGCATGAAATTGAATTGGGACAGTACGAAATGCACTATTAATATAAGAAATAAAAGTTTTTGACCACTGAGATTATTTATCTAACGCAAAACCTGGAAAATGGACTCCAGTTGTTGATGGTGGATTTATAAAAATCAATCATAAAACTCTAAATATTATTTAAATGAATGTTTTCTGTAATTTTATTGTAGTATTTTTTTTTGTGGCAACGTTTTAATCCACTTCGACTAATTTGTTAGGGGACAGGATGGAAATAAATACATGCATATTCTTTTAGGATTTAAATTATTTGATAATTTTATATGACATAAATTAGTATGTAGTTTTGTACACCTGTTCAAGGACAAGAGATGAAACATAGTTTTCAACCCTGGTACTTTTACAGTTATATAATGTTTATTACATATTCTCTGAGCTGGACTTTTAATGCCCGTCTATTTTAAAACAAACATATCTGCAAATGTTTTTATTACACACAAAGCTACACATTAGATGGGTCAAGTTTTTCAAATTTAATAATTTTATATGATAAGTTACTAAATATTTACTATAGCTACTTAATATCAATACACATTTTTAGTACTTTTAATAAGGCAGGTTATAAATACTTTTTAATGAAAGTGACTTAGCTGCAGTTTTAACTGTATTAGTATTTTTTTATTATAATGTAAATGAGAGGAACGCACACCCATCAATCAACATCTACGTGAACAGAGAACATTATAACACTAAGGACCGTTCTGTGGTCATGTGTCCCACATGTGGGCCACATGTGGGACACGTTACCACGAACCCTTCTTCCTTAAACTCTGCAGAGCTGCTGCTGAAACACTGCTGATACAGGATTTTAATTTTTAAACTAACAACTTCAAGCTCTTCATGAACTGCTTTACAAATCTTTGTCTCCACAGTAATCAAACACATAATCAGGACATCAAACAGCCGCTGAAGAGCTAAAAAACCTGCAAACTCTCAGTCCTTCTCCTTTTTTCTTCAGTTTCATTGTGTGGATGCTGATTCAGCAAGAATCAAATTATTGTTTTAGTTTTGTTCGATCTTTTGCTATTTGCAATCGAACTACTTCTGCAGACTTTGTGCTATTTTATTTGTTCACGGGTGAAAAAAATGTCCACCTCCTTCAGACGAATGCTGCGACTTTTTTTTTTAACTTTCATACTTTCCAAAACATTTTGCTTCATTCACAAATATTTTCTTAAGAGAAATACGGTGAGATCGCCTGAATTAGAGTTCTCTTTAAAATCTGTTTCTGTGCATTAGCTCTGTTTTTCTTTTCTTTTGATACTTGTACCTACTGCTCTGCTACCTTTTCAAACTAGCTAGCCTTTTGCTACCGTTTCAGCTATTGTTTTGCTACATTTAGCTAGCATTTAGCTATATGTAGCTTTAAGTTAACCCATTGCTACTTTTGTTCTTTTTAGTATTTTGATTCTTTTAGCTAGAGTTAAGCTAGTTTTAACTTTTAGCCAGAATTGCCTCTTAGGGATTGTCAGCCAAACTGCTGGCACAGCCCTACACACGGCGAGGTCAGTGAACAAGGCCAGGCTGATTCTGGCAGATCCTGATCACCCACTCTATTAGGTTGTGTCCATCTGGAAGCTGGTATCTGCAGCCCAGATGTAGGACGAAAAGACAGAAAAACCCATTCTTCCCTGTAGCGATCAGGCTTCTCAAGGAAGAGTGATGATTTCTGGTATTCTAATGTTTCAATGTCTTGTCTAGTATGGATGTTTTGTGCGTACTGACTGTGAAACAAATTACCCCTTGGGGATAATAAAGATTCTTGAAATTAACTCGAATTGTGCTAGATTTAGCTTTTAGGTAGCTTGTGCTTTTAGCTCTTAGCTAGTGCTTTGTTCCTTTTAGCTCGTGTTCTGCGTGTTTGGGCTTTAACACGTCAGTTTCAGATTCTTCAGCAGCCATTTAACACTTTGCATTCACTGTGTCACAGAAAATGTCATTTCTCTAATTTGTAATAAATATCCTGCAGTGATAAATAAAATCAGTCTGGCTAACGTTAAAAGAACGGCTCCACTTTAACTTCCACAACATTCATAGTGTAAACTGTACACTTTTGTCAACAGTTTATCTACAGCTCTTTTTCACAACAAAAAAATAAAGTTGTATCCGAGTAGTTTTCAGGTCAGCCCAAATCTGATAAGACATATCAGGTGTGACAAACCGTTTCTTGCCAAACTTCAGAAGGAACAGTTTACTATTTTTAGATACTACAGATCTAGATAGTTGCTGTATATAGTTAGTTTTTTTAAATCAAAAGTTTTATAGGGCTATCAGTTTGTTTATTTAGGGTTTTAAGCAACAACAGTAAAATACTTGCAATATGATCACAAAGCCAAATCCGCAAATAAACTGAACAAAACACTTTTTGCTGCCATGTTTCATGAGCTGAACTCAAAGATCTAAGACTTGTTCTATGAACACTAAACCTTTTTCTCTCTCAAATATTATTCACTAATTTGTGCAAATCTGTGTTAGTGATCACTTCTACTTTGCTGAGATAATCCATCCACCTCACAAGTGTGGCAGATCAAGATGCTGATTAGACAGCCTGATGACAGCACAGGCGCACCGTAGGCTGACCACAATAAGAGGCCACTCTAAAATGTGATGTTTTATCACACCGCACATTTCCACAGACGTCGCAGGTTTTCAGGGAGCGTACAGTTGGCTGCCGACTGCGGGAATGTCCAAGTTTAGAGAATTTAGCCGTACATCCAACCGGCCTCGAGACCCCTCCGCTTGACCGAGTCAATATTTTATTTGTTTAAACGAATGTTTTGTTTACGAAACCTTACAATGTAATTGTAAACATGTTAAACAAAACTACTTCTGTATCTAATATGTTAATTTATATAGCACATTTAAAAACAACAAAGTAGAGCAACGCGCTTCACAAACAAGAAACCTGGCAATAAAATAAATGAAAGATCAAACATTAAAAACACACGTGGGCTACGAACAAACTAAAACAAGAAAATAACACGCCAAAGGTCCTGATGGAAACTCAAAACCAAGCTTAAATTTAAAGGACTGCACGGACTCTGCAGAATATTAACGGGCAGATCGGACCAGAGTCTGGGGGCTGCCACAGCAGAAGCCCCCGTCCCCTCTGCGTTTTAAATGCACTAAAAGCCTCTCTGTGTTCTGTCTGGGTTGTAAAAGTGCAACAGATCCATTATATAACCGGGTGCGAAGATATTTAAAACTTTAACATAATCCTAAAATTAATAGGAAAAGTAACAGGCAGCTAGCATGCCAAAAAACTTTTTTTTTTTAAACTTAATATTGTTTTTATAAAATCAGACAACACAGATTGAACTGATTAAAAAAAAAAAATGCTTTAAAGCAGAAATAAAACAAAGAAGCTAAAAGCTCATTGAAAAAATAAAACGTATTACTTTTTGTTTTAAATCAAGTGTTATTCAAAGACATTTACAGAACATAGACATCTTTGTTCCTCGTCTAAATTATTCAGTCTTAATTTTCAACCTTCTCCTCACCCTTCCCCCCCATTTACTCCCCTCATTCATTCTCCCTCTCTCATCCCATCCCCCAAACAAATCAATTTTCATCCTCTCTATTCTCCATTGCTCTCACAGACACACCCTCTCTTTTGTCTCTGGCTGCTACCTTCATTTTCAGCAAACTCACATAAACGTGGGCATCGCGTTGCCCTCCGTCACACCACGTCCACCCCCAACTCGGACACAAAACTCCTTCCGTCTGACCACAGCCACTTCACTTGGTGTGTGCGCCTGTGGTTGAACGGGATGAAATCTAACGTTGCGTAAATGAGTCAGAAAGAATATTTGGAGAAAAAGGTTATGGGCTAAAAACGCTCCCCTTTCATCGTTATAAACGCAACGTGACTCACTGCTGGTGATGGATGGTGGGACGGTTGAGAACATGTTCGGTTGGGTGGGGGTGGCTGTTACAATGTGATTTGCACATTCAGCAAACAAGCTGCACCGTGAACTTGCACCGAGAGAAATCAGATTAAGAGACGACACCCTGCCTGCATCCTTACGTGATCTGCTGTCCTCAGATCTTTGAGGAACTCGTTGGGAGTCGAGGATAATGTTACAATAAATTTGTTGTTTAAATCTGATTTTAAAGCTCTCCACTTGAGACATACCTCCTCTCAAGGCATGAAGAAAACGGTTACTACCACAGTTAGTTTAGTATAGGATGGGCGGTGCTTTTCAAATATTCAAAGTCGGGTAAAGGACAAAGAATCGAAGAATCGACGTGACCGTCACGGCCATCTTTTTAACGCTCACCTGGTGGTGACGCCATGTTGTTTTCTAATAGAGCTTCTTTTTTTTTTTTTTTTTTGCAGAACACCTACTGCCTGTTTCTGTCATTTTAGTTTATTTTGAAGGAATTACAAATTGGAAACTGTGGTCATGGGTGAGCTCAGCTTTGACGCATGTCCAGCACCCCATTTTTCAGCAAAGATCTGGAACAAATGACTGATACAAACCGCAAGACAGTAGTTGAGATTAGAGCCTGTTAAGATACTTTTATCAGCTTTTGTTGTTGTGCTATAATCCTTAGTCCTGCAAGGACAACTGGAACATGCAAATATTCAAAGATAATTCTGATAATCTCCAAATTTAGAGGGTTGTTGCTTAAAAAACATCCTGCTTTTGGATTTTTTACTGTAAAAACTCTGAGAAAACAGTTATGGCTTATATAAAGTTCAAGTCGAACTCTACAGAATGCATGCGATGTTGTTGCCTTCATGGTATTTAAGCAAGAAGCCACATTAGGAAGATAATGTCGTTCTGTAAATTCCTGTGTGGCAGCGGAATGACAACTTGACGTCACTGAAGCAACAATAAACGTGTTAATGACAGATGGGCTGACAGCGGAAAACACTTTAACACAACTAAACCCAACTTGTCACTCAAGTGTTAAAAACCAACTGAAAGCCTGTTTTACTCTCAGCTCTTGCACTTCAAACAATATTTTGTCGTAGATGCACAAAGAGCATTAAATTACAGTAAATCCAAACAGTAACCATTCTTCTGCTGATACTAAATAAACTTAAAAAAATGTGTCAGCCATGTTTGTCTTTTGAATCTGAGCTCAAGATGGAAATGTATTTGTACTTTATAATACAAAATTATTATATTATGTAATATAAAAATGCAAGCTGACATTAAAAAGTGTTGCACAGATAAAAATTTGAACTTGTATGTTATTAGCAGGGGTACCACCAAAGGGGGGGCCAGAGGGGTGCTGGCTACCCCCAAAACATTGGTGGCCACCCCTCTGGCCCCCCTTGGCCAGAAAGTTTTATCCTTAAGTGTCAAACTTTTGCTAGGTGACTTTTAAATTTAATTAATTTCTCCAAATTAAGGATTACAACCTCATAAATCTAAAAACAAACATTAATTATAAGCAATTAGGAATTAAAAACATAAATATCTTATTTTTTAAATTCTTAAATATAACTTCTAGTCCCCCCTTAAATAAGGACAACTTGTCTAAAGTTTAATTTCCTCAATATTATGATACAAGGTCTCAGAGGTCATATTAAGAATATTTTTATAAACATAAATTGAGCTTTTTGTGCCTTTTTGGTGTTTAGACAATTATATTACCCCTGTTTTGTTAAAAAACAAGAGCAACAAGCAAATACCGTACATATGTAAAAAAAAATAATAAATAGAAGTGGTGGCTTTAAACTTGAAAAAGCTTGTTTTTAGTAAATGTTTTGTTCGATGTACCTGTTCATATTAAACATGTACATTTGACTTCTTTAGGGAAAAGGACAAAAAGTCTAACATAAGAACAATTTATGGCATTAAGTGTTTATAAAGATACAAAACACATAAAAACAAGACTGTTGTGTTTCTGTTCTGGACTCTGCACGTCACAAAATCTGTAAAATTGGCTGTAAAATAAACTGAGCTCCATCAGTTGGTGGTTCCTTAACTCTCATAGTACCAAAGTTTTCAAATTGCCATTTTATAAGAACCTAAATTATAACATTTAATAAAAAGTTAGCAGCAGACTTGTTTTGAAAGTGATATCTCTCAAACAATAGTTTACTTGAGTATAAAACATGAAGGTTGGTGTAATAAATAGAGTTCTGCTCCCATTATAAGGCGACACGGTGGCTCAGTTAGTAGAGCGGTTGCCTATAAGCGAGAAGGTCGCGAATCAAATCCCAGCTTGGGGGGGGGGGGGGGGGGGGGGCGGGGGGGGGGGTTTGTTGTTTTTTCTGGTCGG
>NC_056503.1:47252334-47252559 GCF_014905685.2 Nematolebias whitei
AAATCCCGGTCCAGGGGCCTTTCTGGGTGGAGTTTGCATGTTCTCTCTGTGCATGCGTGGGTTTTCTCCGGGTACTCCGATTTCCTTCCACAGATCAAAAACATGCATGTTAGGCTGATTGGTAACTCTAAATTGTCCCTAGGTGTGAATGAGAGTGAATGATTATCATTGTGTCTATGTGTCCCTGTGATGGACTGGAGACATGTTCAGGGTGTCCCTGTGATG
>NC_056503.1:47252569-47330630 GCF_014905685.2 Nematolebias whitei
TGTTCAGGGTGTCCCTGTGATGGACTGGAGACATGTTCAGGGTGTCCTCCGCCTCTCTACAGTGCTGGATATGGGCACCAGAGACCACCACGACCCAAAAAGGAAGAAAGGAAGAAGGTAAAGATAATGGATGGATGTGTCAATCACTGCGGTCAACATGAAACGAAAGTTAGAGAAGTAGAGCCTTTGATCAGAAGGTTGCCAGTTTGAATCCCCGGACTGACAACAAAAATGTGGGTGGGAAAGGTGAAGCATTGCTCAAGGGCCCTACTCTGGGCCCTTGAGCAAGGCTCTTCACCTCTTATCTGCTCCCTGGGCACCTCGGCTGGCTCTCTGCTCCACACACGTGGGCTGTGGTAGCTCAGTGGTTACGTCAGGAAAAGCATCCGGCGTAAAACAATCACCAAATCTTTGTGCGAGTTAGTCCGCTGTGTCCTCTGAAGGAGGGAGCAGCCAAACAACAAAAAATAAAAACGCCACTGTGGTTTTAAATAAAGACAAAGAAGAATTAGGGAATGGCAGACGATGCTATTTAAAGAGACGAAGTGTGACGAACACAGACGTGTTTCCACACAATGGACCACGCCCTGGTTCAGGTGGCTGCACTGGGATTGAGCAAAGACAGGATGTGTGACGTTGGTCCCCTGCAGAGGTATGACGTAATGTTCAGCTGTTTTAATTTACACAACCCTGGAAAAATGTGGCCAGTAAAGATTTTTTTTAACAACCACTGTTAAGAATGTTCGTCAAACTAAAATGATGCTAAAACAAATGCCATCATTAATGTGGTAATGCGTCCATGTTTTCCTGCAGGTGTGCTTTCTTTTGCTCTCAAACGTTTTGAACTCGATTCACGAGGGTTGACCCAAAGCAAACTGACAGAAAAAAATAAAGGTTGGATAAAAACTACGATTTTTATCAATCACTTGATAAAATGTAATAAACACAAAAGGTTTGATCCTGAGAAGAGGTCAAATTTCCAGTTTTGGTACCAATATGGTATCAGCTAACCTGTTTTGATGCCAGAGGACACCAGATCTCACCACTGACATGCAAAATATTTACTGTATGCTCGTTAAACGTTTCAAGCCTTGGGATTTTATATTTAAACAAAAAAAAACTTTATAACTGTTGATCAATTGAAATGTGTGTTCACACACACACACACACACACCTCCATCACAAACAGCAGCAGATACTCAGACTTCACAATACAACCAAAAATAAAAAAGCATGTAAACTATGATCAAAGCTGATTTAACTACGAAACATATCTGAGTTGATAAATACATTAAAATATTAAGGCAGGCCTTGAAGGGATGCATATCATCCACGGTGATATCTCACACCAAATTTCAGCTCAGTATCTATTAGGGATGCACGATATTATCGGCATGGTAACAGTTGATATTAGCGTTAAAAGTCAAATATTGGACATCGGCCATTCCTTCAAAATAACTCGCCGATAGAAAAGACGCTGTTGGATTCCTGCAGCACAGCGTGATGACGTCACGAGCGCCTACCTGATCTGATCACGGCGGACAGGAAGAAGTCAAAATGTCGACGGTGTGGAAGTTTTTTCGTTGATATCGGATTCCAAAGATTTATGGACTACGTTGAGCCTCGCTACATCGTCCCCAGTCAGAGATATTTTTCCACCGTAATCTTACCCGAGTTACAAGCCGTCATTTCTGACGTCATTGAGAAGCTAACAGCCGATAGCACTTGGGTGAGTTTTACCACAGATGTTTGGACGTCGTGTTAGCCCCGTTAAAATTCTAGAATTGCGCCGCTCCAGGTGTCTGCATGTTGGAGCAGTTCTGTTACTTTCATTCTGAGATTTTGCTTTTGGAAACTTTAATTCCTCTTTTTCTGGATGTAAATCACATTTTTTGGATGATTGTTTCCTCTGGTATCGGACGCTGTGCAGCTGGAAGGATTTTTACTGAAACTTTTTTTAGTTTTGGACATTTGTTATGATGCGTAACCATGGCAACAAGGCAGTTTTCTACAACAACAGCAGCTGAATAACATCTCAAAAGCTGAAATAATATCTCAACTATGGCCCCAACTCTCAAATGAGTTGAAAAGGATGTTCTATGGACGCATTCTCATCTACCTGCCAGCTGTGCTCGAGTGCCTGACCGCTGAGATCCTGGAACTGGCGGGAGACATGGCTCACGACAGCGGAGGAACAGGATCGTCCCTCAGCACCTACGGTTGGCTGTCCGCAGCGACGAGGAGCTCGGCAGACTTCTGGGAGGAGTGGCCATCGCTTTGGGAGGAGTTCTGCCCAGCATTCAAGTGGTCCTACAGCCCAGGGGAACCAGGAGGCCAGCCGAGTCTGGGTGGACGGATCGGACGGCATCTGCAGCCAGTTTCTTAGGATCCACTGTGAGATGGACCTTTACAAGAGATCCTTCCTGCCTACAGCCATCAGCATCTATAACATCTCTTAATGAAATGAGGATAACGAGTTACAGCAACAAATAATTTCCCTCTGGGATTAATAAAGTATTATTGAATTGAATTGAATAGCATGATTAGTCTTACGGCACAATGGATAGACAAAAACTTTGATCTTAAAAAGTCTGTCCTTCATGCACAGGAGTGCAGAGGATCCCACACTGCAGCTATAGGAACCTTGAACAAACCTCCACAAGTGAGGCAGCATCGCAGGTGACTAATGCTAATAACATTTAACACTTTTCATTTAATATAAGTTAAAGTGCTAGCATATGGCTGTTACTGAATATGTCACCAGCTCTTACAGATGTCACACAATTGTAGCAAATAAGCCTAAATAAGAGGGATATGTTCTGACAAAGGAACGCATATTAAAAATATCGGTATCGGTTATCGGCCAAATAAGTTTTAACATATCAGCCAAAAATCCAATATTGTGCATCCCTTGTATCTATAAAATTTATTACGGTACGACAACTTCTGTGTAAGCTAAGGTTGATTAGTTGTGGCGTCCATTTTGAGTTGGGTTGATGCCAACAGTTGTGTTGTGCTCAACATCTGTGTTGAAGGCAATGCTCGGCTACTACCACAATAAATTTTAGCTCAATGTCTCTAAAACTAGTTTGAGCCATTTGTGCATTTTGTGAAGACCGTTGGCTGTAGCAGCCATCTTGAATTGGGTTGACTCTAAAAGTTGGTCATTTGCAAATGTACATCTAATGATAACTTCCTGGAGGTTCACTAAGATTTGTCCAGTGGTTCTTGAGGTATTTTGCTGAAATAGTAAATGGAAACAAAAATAAATTAAAAAAATGGATCCTGCACAATCTGAGTGCTCAGAAGATGTGTTAGGAATGACTCTCAGCTAGTGAGAGATCAAACTTAGCTGAATATATGTAAAGTTTGCTACATTACATATTTTTGTGTTTGCTAAGATCGCTATAAAGAGCCAGCAGATTTAAATCGAGTCGACTCCAGAAGTTAATCAGCTGTAATGGGCAAACCAATGATTACTTTCTGAAAGTTTTCCTAAAATTTGTCAAGCGGGTTTAAATATTTTTGCTAATGGGACAGACAAACAGAAACATCGCTCCGCCAATAAGCAGCTTTTGTATTTCAGGATCTTCTAAAAACATTTTTTCAGAAGGTTTTATGACCTGCGGCTGCATCAGAGCTGCTTTTATTCTGCAACACTTCAGACTCTTCTCACTTAACACAAACCAGCAAAAATGAGTGAAATGCCTTATTTGAGGAGGTCAACAGATAACAGATGACCTGACTGAGTTTTTTTACCTGGATTATTGAGCATGAACTTTGATGACAACAGATAACACCATGTTTCAACACAGTATCCAAAACTTATTCAAAGCGCATTTTGTAACTAATGACCAAAAAAATAAAATGGAATGAAAATTACTTCAGATATGCCACGCTTAATCATTGTAGTCGTCTCTCTCCAGTCATTTTCTACAGTCAACAGAAAATCTTGTCAAATGATCTTTTAGGCGTCATCCAACCCCTGAACAGATGCTTCCTGCATCTCTCTGCAGAAACATTTCAGATTTTCTAGTTTACGAGGAACCCAGCGTGACAAAAGCAGAAGGAAATGAGAAAACTTTGACTTGTGTCACTTCTTGTCCTGGAGAGAGAGACGTCACGGCGATGACAGTCGACGTGTCACATGCTGTGCTGCACGGCTCGGTGGCCATTTCCTGGCAGGCGCCACGAGGAAGAGAGCGCCGCAGGAAAGATGGGCCGGGTGTGCGATGCTGTGGAGCTGCTGAAGCCTCGCTTTGCTCGTTCACAAAGGATTCAGTTACAGGTAGAAACGAGGAATGCATATCGCCCGCCGCCTCATGCTGACGTTTTAAACAAAGGTGCTAAGTGATGCGTTAGTGCTCGGAGCAGCAGTTCGGGATGACTCTCAGCTACGACCACACCACGTTTTAGCTCAGAAAACTGTAAAACTTGAGCTACAGCCATCTTTAATCTGGTCAACTCTGAAAAATGTGCAAACTGTATCAGTATGAAAAACATTTAAAGATACCACCAAAAAAATAAAAATAAACATGATAATCAGGTGACGATATCTGTGAAATTATCATGTTGATGCTTGACTCTCCAACAAGGATCCAAAAATAATATTAATATTAGTATTTTAAAAGTATAAAAACAACAAATGGACATATTTTAATGGAAGATTTAACGTTGAATGAGCATGACAAGTTTAAATAGTGTTACTTCAAATGAATGTATAACTGTGGCTGTTGTCTGTCTGCATTTAATACACGTCTTTTGAGACGAAAGTAAACATTATTTTGACACAATAGATCTGATGTTTTTTGTAAATAAGTGGGAAAATATGAGCAATACTCGCAATTGCTATCAGGCAAAAATAATTTAAAAACAATTTTGATAGTGTTGACAGTTCTAATAATTATTTTAGTCATTTATTTTAAAGCTATAAAAGTCAACGTGCCAACATAAAATCCTGTATTTATTTACATTTCAGCACTGACATGGTTAAATCCCCATCACGTTTGCTTTTGTTTTTTACATGTTAAATGAATAAAAAGTAGAAATATTTTTACTGTTTTAGGACTATGTGGGAAACACTTAAAAAAGAAAGATAACTAGATAAAAGTCGAGTAAATTGTTTAAATGTTTTTTAAAAATGACTACTTGTGATGAGTTTATGAAAGTGCTGTGTTCACCGCATAGGAAGTGTAAATGACAGTAATTAAAGCTAATTAAGTGTCATCTCCACTAAAGCGGCTTCTGTTTTTCACTGGAGAAAGTTTGCGACGCGCCAAAGCAGCTGATGGACATTCTTTGGTTTCCGTCCCTCAGTGGAAGCTGGAGTGGCGACGCGTGTCGGACCAGTTTGGTCGTAAATCTCTCCGACGTGTACTGTATGTGCAGAACATGTCCCCCAGGCAGGAAGACGTTTGTACTGAAAGTACTTCCATGACCTTCTGTCTGAAGCCAAATACAAACTACAAACTAAAATAAAGAATGCAACCGTAAAAAAATGTCAACATCCTCATTAAATTGACAAAAAGTGTTATTTTTATATACTTTACTGGCTCCATCTAATCCAACTAACCATTGTTATTCATCATAATTATTTTCACTTTTTAAACTTAGCACGTTATTCAATATTCCCTATAAAAATTATCATCAGGTTTAGCCAAACAACAACGTTCCTTGTAAATAATTAATTGCCCTCTAAAATTAAAGGTGCTCACTGCAAAGTCATGAAGCCCACATAGGACAAAAAGTTATAAAGTTAGCAACAAATCACAGAATTTGTCTCATACTGATGGTTAACATGTCATTTAATTAAAATTTTGTAAGCAGATTCAGCTAAGTGCTTTGTTTACACTGAGTGCAGACCTGCATTTCAGAATTCAGTTCAGTTCATTTATATAGCGCCAAGTCACAACAGAAGATGAAGAAGATTCATATATAAAAATAATAATTTAAGACTTTATCTGAGGAGCAGACTGCTTTGAGTTTAACTCCATCACAGAACTCTCATCTTAAGCAAGCCTGAAGGCGACAGTGGAAAGGAAAAACTCCCTCGTGAGGAAGAAACCTTTAGCAGAACCAGGTCAGGATAAGCAGCAGCTGCTTCGACCGACTGGGTTTGGTAGGAACAGATACACAATGGCAGGTCAAGAATTACATGTGAAGATAGAAATATCTGAAAACTACTACAAGAAACTATCAAACTGCAGTATTTCATGTAGTTCTGAATAATCTTTTTATGTTTGATTTAGACATAATTGGGTGTGAATTAAAAAAATAAAGTATCAAGGATTCGTTAGCCTGCGTTTGCTAACAAGGCGAGTATTATCCAAAGGTTCCTTGACCCAGAGTTCGACACAACGGCCAGGAGAAATAAACGGCAGCTCCTTTCTCCGGCTCCAGTATGCAAAGCGTAACTGGATTCCTCGGTCTGGAGCGCGCGGAGCTCCAAACACACGGACCTGGAGTCCTGCCACATTACGCAGCATAAAACTCATCACAGGGCTGCGCTGATCCGACTTAGCCGGGCCAGATTTATTCTGTTTGGATCAAGAGAAGTGGATTAAATAGCTGAGTCATGTCTCAGCTAAACCTGGGTTTGCCGATTTTCTTTTATTTCTGTGTAACGCGTTCCCAGAACACGTGTCGCTTTCTGCTCTCGTTTTAAAACGATCTCTGCAACGCAGCGAGAACTTGTTTCCTTTGACTAAATGGAAACATAACTCAAGTCTAAACCATCTGAAATTATGTGGTTTTTCATCCTAGCTTAAGTTCTGAAAGGTGCTCTTTGCAACGTGCCCAACAAATTTTCAACCAGTTTTTTTAGTATTCACCATTTAAAAATAAACTTACAACTAGAAATAGAGTTGGCCATTATCAGCTATGTTAAGGAAAATCTGCTTTCAGCATGGCTTTGTTAATCAATGACCAAACAGGCAAAGCAACATGCAGCAGCATCTAAAACCAGCTCACTGTAGACCACAGCTTACTTTGTTTTGTACGCCTTCATTTTAAATAGTCATAAAAACAATGAAGGACATGAGAAAACAAGCAGAACTTTAAAAGAAATATATAAAATATGTAGAATTACGATGAACAAGTGGCATGTGAAACTGCCTGGGTGCTCAAACAGCTGGGCCAAAAAGTACCTAAAGGAGTTGTTTTTCTATACTAGGGACCTTTTTAAGAGGACTCTAGCTTCAGTTTTATGCCTCGTAAGGAGCTTAACTACCTGCAACACACACTGCAGAGTAAATCCACACCTGAGGGTCAGACACTGAAGGAGGCCCGCCACACAAAGAACACAACAGACCGGCTGTGTGCGCCGACCATAAGCATCAGGGTGCTCTTTATGCTCGTCTGCTGCTCCTTTTTGTAATTGTGCGTAGCTGATAGTATGCTTTGTCTGCAGGGGTTTGTGTGTGTGCACGAGAGTCACAACAAGCCAAGTCATTCTTCTCGTGGTAGCCTGATCTCCACAAAAAGCCACCTGTTCAGAAGCCGTTAACCAACGCTGAAAGACTGATCGAGTCCCACGACGACAGGAAAAAACACCGTGTTGACAAAAAGCAGCGACAATTACAGTTGGATTTAGTGCATCGTGTTAACCCAATGCATGTTTTTAGCTAGCCTAATACAGCTGTTGCTCTTTTAGACTAAAATGTTGAGATGCAGGATCCTGTTTTTGACTATTTTACACAATAACTTCTTACACAACATGCACACACTGAAAAGTAACTTAGGTAAGATCATACAATGAACAATATTTCAGTAAAAAGAGTAAATAACTTCAACACTTGCTCTTCTCAAGGGCGGACGTATTCTCCTCCTCTCCCTCTCCGCTTTACTTTGCTCTGTCCTGTCTGTAAAACAGCTTTAGAGCCTCTCATCTACAAATCTTCAGAATCATAACTATGGACTTGGAATTGGTCAGTTGGTCCCTCAACACAATTGATAACATTTCTTTGAAGAGAAGACAGGCTTTAGGCGAGCCGATTTGCCCTGTTGGCACGCACACAGCTGGATATCTCATCGACTTTAAAGACTTGATGACGTGTCTATTAGGGGTGGGCGATATGGCTCAAATATAATATTGTGATATTTCAGAGCATTCTGACGATAACGATAAATTTTGCGATATAACCCCGCCCCCCAGAAATCATAGTTATTTATTTGACAAAATTAACTTAACATGTTTTGCAGTATTACATAAAATAATAATAATAAAAAAAAAACAAGGGATAATTTTACTGAAATTACTTCATTTAGTAAAGCATTCAGTCTCCAAGTATAAAAATAAAAAAGAGAAATGATCCTTCTGTTATTTAGATTGAAAAAGTCTGCACAAATAGATCAATAAATCCACCACAAAAACTAAAGTGCAAGTGAAGTTTCCCAAAATAACTAAATAAAATGAAGTTTAAGATCTGTTGAGCATAAATGTAACAAAATATATGTCGCCTTTAATAAATGTGCTATAACTTCCTGAACTTGTAACAAGGTGATCAGCTGACCCTGAAGCTTGTTGGTGTTTCAGCTTCCTGTTCCTGCAGGAATGATTCATTTCTCTGATGCTCCGTCTCTGATCACCTGACTCTGTTCTTGGTCCATGGACTGTGGAACTCAAGAGACAGTTTAGCTGTGCGTGTTTGTACCGGCAACTCAGAGCGGAGTGGGGAGGAAAAAAAAAAAATAGACGAGTGGCAGCTTAGAGCAGGGGGAGGGAGAGACATTTGAGTTGTCTGTACCTGCAGTTTAGAGCTGGATGGAGAGACAGCCGAGTCACGCGTTGTTTGTTTTTAGCTTTTTAGCTAGCTAGTATTGCGCAGCTAATTAGCGTCACACCAGTACCGACAAGTGGAGAGGGGGGGGGGGGGGGGGGGGCGCAATTCGGGGTGGTCGTTCGGCGCGCTCGGTTCTATTAAGGGGGCGGGGCGTCCTGATGTATTACGTCATGAAATTAGCATATCATGATATCATTTTTTTTGCCCGGGCAAGCTTTTTCTTTTACTGGTATTATCGTGAACGATATGATATGGCCCAGCTTTAGTGTCCATCTCTGCTGCCATTTGTGGATTTTACGGACACATTTATAATTCAATTTATGATAACTAGTTCCTGCCTTTTGGATTTGGCTGGTTCCTGGTCTATCAACAATCAAGAAAGTCGTTGGTAGCAAATTTGAACCCGATCAGGCTGCCTGCCTTATGTGATGGCTTGGTTCGTGCCTCGAGCACCCAGACTCAAATTTTGGCAGAATGGATCAGATCCTGGGGATTATTCTCAGGCACGGTTCATTTGGTGTGGCCATGTAATTTGGACATTTCAGAACAGAGTGGACCGACACAGACTCAAGGTAGATGTTCTGCCTGTCCCCAAAACAATCGTGTTTATCTGAATTCAGCTCCCTGACTGGCCTTGACAGGCCATCTTATCTCAACCCGAGATATAGCCTTGTAGCTGTTTTAAGTGCTTTATAAATAAAGTGGTATGGTATGGTAACCCACCTGGAAGTTTTATAAACTTGATGGCTCTACCCCCTCCCTTCCACCGAGGAATTTCCATTGACTTTTCAGAGGAGCCCAGCTGAATAAACATTCTGTCATCATTTCAGGACTCTTTGGATTTGTCTTTGATCATCCTCGGCACCCCTCGAGTGTGTATGGATCGCTCCAGAGGGAACTATTTGAACCGAGTGATTTTATCTGAACTCTGCAGTGCCTCTGTGTGTTGTATCTGGATATGCTAACCGCCCTTAGTCGGCGTCATATCGTGCTAGATTTTTTCATTATCACGCTGTTGACCTTCAACCAGAGATTAAAAGTGTGTTAGGATTTTTTTGTTGTCGTCTCCAAACCCTATGGGTTATTTTTCACCACTTTTTATTGTTTGTCCAAACAGGTCTCACTTGTAAACGAGTCTTTGAGGCTCAATGTGACTTATCTGTTTAAATAAAGGTTGAATGAATGAATGAAAAAATAAATAATAAACAAGCAGTGCGCTGGTATGCTATGACCGATGAGAGATTTAAACAGTGAATGTTTGTAATTTTGGAGATGAGTGTTTTTCTGGACTGGAGTTGAACAGAGAATGAAATAAACCTAAATGATTTTGGTTCAAGGTATTCAAGTGGTGGAGTTACACTGTGGAGAAGAACAGAGGAAATTTTTTTTTGTTGTTCTGAGGTGGTGCAGAGTGCCAAATCCTGGCTAAGGGAGCCATTTTAGCCATCACAAGACGCAATGGAGGTGCCGGGGTGGCCAATGGTGGCCTTGGCCCCCATAGAGTAATATTGGGCCACCCCAATCATGTGAAGAAACTATGATTTCTAGTTTTTATTTTTGCTTAAAACTATAGTTTCTTCAAATGATAGGGGTGGTCGGTTTACAGATATATGTATGTGGTGGTGGCCATCTTGGATATTGACGTAACAACCCAATTTTTGACAGCATCCTTTCTCACACCTAGATGCAGACACACACCAAAATGGAAATCGGAACGTTGCTTATTTTTCAAGTTATCCAGCTCACATCCTCGGACAGATGGACAGAGGGTATTTCGAATAACCCCTCTTTGATCCTCGACGGGGGACAAAAAAAATAAATTTTAAATTAAGTAGCAGAACCAGAATAATCACTGTGAAAAAAAAATCACATCATGTTGCTGCTGATCTGTTTCAATGCTGGTGTGTTCATGCGTGCTCATCTGCTTACACGGACTCGTGTTCAGGTTTGTGCTGGTGTTCGACGTGATGTTTTTGTGTTATGAGTGCTTAGTGTATATTTAGTTGATGCTTTTCTTAGTTAATATCTTGGATGTTATCATGGTTTTTCTTTTACATCTTATTGTTGGATGTAACTGGGACCCTGTGTACATAATTTCACTCCACCACATGTACCACATGAGGTGAGAATGACAACAAAGAATCTCTGACTCTGAAATTTAGGTACTGATTAAAGAATAATTTAATCACAGTCCATTTTAAAATATTCATTCAAATTAATATCTGAAGGAATCTATCTATATATAGATATATACTGTATGTACTAATATATATATATATATATATATATATATATATATATATATATACACATGTATAAAGTGTAAGTACAGCTAGTTGAGAAGCCATTAGATGGAGACTGAATTACATACACTGAATTTTTCACAAGTGGACCTGAACCAAAACAAAATATGAAGCTAACAAATGTTCAGTAGTACTGTACAGTAAAAACAAAATTAACTACAGCTTCATAACAGTTGCTATACTTAAAAAAAGGTCTTCACAGTTTGATGTGATCTGGTTTAAAGCGTCTCAGAAAATCTTTATCAGCACTTAAGTTGAGGCAAAAAAGCAGCACAAGCAGTTTTTCAAACTTATCTCTAGGACACCAGAGCGTCACATTAGGTCAAATAAAAAGCCGTTTGACAAACTTGCAGCAGAACAGACAAAAAGTGATGCACCGTTTGAACGAGGGATGCTAATTTAGGATGGTAAAGCTCGAATGTTATTTTGAAACTCCGCCACAGACACGCTCTTGAGTAACCCTTTTACAGGAAGGCCTGGTAAGCTCTTAAGCTCTTTTCAAACTCTGCTCAGCTCCACGTTCTCTCCAACTTTCACGGCTCAGCGCTGCACCGTTCACCACAGACTTGTAGAGGCTCACTTGCACCACGGCTGAAGTAGTTCGACAGTACCTACACATCGTCTTGCAACTGTCCTGGTTTGGTTTTCACCTTTAGGCTAAAGTTCTACTTTACATTTCAGTTGTTAGTATTGAACAACGCTCATCTGCAAATGATTGTGACAAATATAGGTTATCTGATAGCAGTCTGCCTGACTTTACACCAATCACTCATGGTTCAGTTGTCCTCAGCAGGCCAGATGATTAAAAGCCCCGAGCTGTTTACGACTATCTGCTGCGTTTCTAGGTAAAACGAACGCCTTGGAGAGGCAGACTAAGCTGGAAGGTTTGTGGGTAACGTGTCGGGACAACAAGTTCATGAATCTCTCGGTTGTCCAGGGAACACAAAAGCCCCAGTCTGCCCCGCAGTCGTTGCATACAAGCAGACATGTTGGTCTTTTCACAAGAACACAGCTGTACATGTGCACACAAGCAGTCGCCCACACCCACTATTGGACTGACGTTTCTCTCACGCATGAAAAACCTCACGACTAGCACCGAGCAAAACAATTCGCCTGTACCCGAAGTTCACCAGCAAAACGCGCTGACGTACAATAGATGCACCTTAGTTCATTCGTGATATCCTTCAGTGTCGACTTCTTAAGGATAACCAACAATTTCAGTACAGCACTAGAACTTAAACAGCTTCACAAACCGTCATATGTCCAACAGAAAAACAAAAACAACATAAAAACGCTGCGTTTGCATGAATGATATTTAGAAAACAGACTGAACACAAACAGAAAGCCAATGTTCCGACGCTGAAAACCTGACCCACACTGCAGGTTACCGTAGTTCAAATCTTCTGCGGTTAGAAAAACTAAAGTTAAAGATGCGCACTGATAAAAACACAAACCACAGAGACACATGACAAGTTCATTTACAACATTTTAAGCAAAATCGAAGAGAGAAGGAAAAACAGGAAACAGACATCAGGAATGGGGAAAAAAGGCAAGATGTTGCCAATTGCAATAATTCACAATCAACAATTATTTCTGTAAACTGTTAAATATGTTTCCAAACTACAAGCACTTTAGAGCGCACACCTCCGCCAAGACCCCAGTCCGTCACGCAGCAACACCTTGCGCACAGACACACAAGAATCCTTTAAAAACTTCCTGGATCCAGATCTCCACCAACATTTAATCACTTGCTCTTTGTTACAACCTCAATATTTCCTTAAGATGTCACGAAAACTTGTTCATAACCTTTTGAGTAATCTTGTGCACAGACAGACAAACTGACCAACTGACCGAAGCTACTGGCAACAGAATCTCCTTGGTAATAAAAGATCTTCAGGTCGTCTTCACACCTGATAGTCTGGTAGACTCGGTTCGACTGGGGACCAAAATCCTGAACATTTGTTTACACTTTCAGCTGGTGCAGTTTGCATTCACACTGTTCTGAGTCAGTCAAGCCAACCTGTTCCCCCTCGCGCCTGTGGTGGCGCTGCACCAAGAACTACTGAAGGAAACGACACGAAAACCTCCGAAGAAGACACTGAGCACAACTTGCTTCTGGAAATAAAAACAAAAACGGAGTGGCGTCAAATTTGAGCCGTTTTAGGATTTCTGTTTTGTCTGCGGCACATGTGCCAAACAAACCTTTTTCAACAATGGACTCAGCATGAGCGGAAGATGAAGAAGACCACGGAGAATTTTTCACACAAGGCGGCTGAGACGGCTCCGTACGAGGTAAGAGAAATAAATGTGCATTTGTTTTGGTTGCGTTTACCCAGAATACCCTGCGCTGTAGTCCACTTCCTGCTTTTGGAGCAGTCTCCGGTCCATTTGCATTCACAATTCACTTGGCAGCACGATGGCTCAGTGGTTAGCACTGTTGCCTCACAGCAAGAAGGTCCTGGGTTCAATCCCCGGTTGGACCTGGGGTCTTTCTGTGTGGAGTTTGCATGTTCTTCTCGTGCTTACGTGGGTTTTCCCCGGAGCATGCATGTTAGGCTGCTTCAGGCTCAGGCCTCCCCTGCAAGAGATCTATGATCTCAATGGGATTAGCCTGGTTAAATAAAGATGAACAATAAATAACGATGCATTCGAACCGCGCCAGAGTTCACTTCAACCGAACCGAGTCCTAGATATGGACCAGAGTTCGCTTTTTTGTTCCGCATTAGAGTTTGATTGCACATTCACACCTCCCCAAACACACCAGACTTTCTAGGCAAATGGACTAGAGTTGGATTAAAGCGGACTAAACAGGGCTGGCGTGAAAGCACCCTCAAAGAAAAAGGAGAGCTCCCAGAGCAACTCGGTGACTGTAGAGAGGATTTGTCGCACAAATTCTCCGAACTTGTCTGAATTTCAAGCGGCAAGACGGTGAACTTCTGCGAATCGCAAGAAGAAATTAATAACTTGTGCAAGACATTTTGTGGAGCTCAGTCTCAGTCCATCGTTCTTGTATATAAATATAATTCATCTTGGTCAGGATCTCAAAAAGACTTGAAATAAAGTCCTGATTAATCCAACATTATGGCATAAAAAGAGTGATCTCTAAAGCTACACTTAAGAAACATGATGGAGGTGTGGTTTCTGTATTAAACCGTTCATTAGAAGCATACTGTCCACGGCTGGAGGTTGATAAATGCAGCATTTTAACAACCATCAGTCGAAAAATGTGAACCTCTTTTGTCCGACTTTAAAGTTTAAAAACTCACTAGATCAGCCAACAGCAATTTATAAAAACAGGCCATAAACCATTTTCTGTAACTGCACTTGTAGTAGAAATTAAAGTTAAATGAAGAGGACAAAAGAACCGGACTGTGATTAAGTTTAAGCAGTGATGGAAGTCGAGCTAAAAGTGATTACAGTAAGTTGAAAAACAGAAAAGAACTAAAGTACAAGTACAGCTCGTGTGTTTTATTGTGAAAGAGCTGCCTGTCAGGTCATGAGAGTTGGGACTGAATAAAAACTCAAAGGTCCTGAACTCCTTGAAGAAATGCATTTCGCCCGCTGCCTTTCATACGAGTTAAAATCTTTTTATGATGACAAATGATGGAGTCGCAGCCATTTTGATCAAACCTCAATAATAACACTACGGGCCGTCCCGTGCAGTACTTTGAGATGTCACACTCAGGATATACTGGGAATGACTTTGAGCTACTTCCAAATCAGATCAACATCGGTCAAACTGTTTACGGTTCTGAACACACAACCTTATACTAAACCAAAACATTTACTTAGCCTAAGATAGTAGAAAAGTAAAGTTTATTTTGAAATGTATCTTTAACGTTATCAACGGCGGCTATGTTCATCTCTACTTCCTCATATTTCCTCTAAAGCTAAACGATGACGTAACACAAGGCCTATAATTTGAGACAAAAAAAAGCAGGCACCGATAAGGGTGGTGAACGTTAAAACGGATAAAGATGAGCGGCGAAGAGGAGTAATGGGGAGGTGGGGATATCGAGTGACGTTACCGACATGCTTAACAGAAACAAGATATTTCAGAAGAGTCGTGCACAACACGAGCTCAAACACACGTGACAGACTGAAAAATTGCATATCGTTACTGTTTTAACAGTTCACCAAATTATTTCTCATCCTAGGGTCTTAGTTTAAATGTCTGACATGAAAGGCAGCGGGTGATATGCATTCCTCCAGGAGCTCCGAGAGCCTGCTCTCACAAGTCTGAGCAGATCTTCTGCTTTTCCCAGGGCTTTGCGTCAACTATTGTGTGATGGGACAGAAATGTGAAGTGGGGGTGGTTGTGGTTATGCTAGGGGTTTTAGCTGCTGGAAGCTAACATTAGCATCAGGAACTCAATATTTTGTAGTGGAACCGCTAATCTATAATGAGAAAAGGGGTGTGGGTGCTGCTAGTCAAAAATGACAGCCGACGTCCTGAAATATGACGTTGCTCTTCTCCTTCACCTGAAAAACACCCGTGGCTGTTGTTGTGTAACAAGACGACTCAAACGGATACCCGTGCCATGCGAGTGCCGTGTTTTTGTCAGTGTCCCATGATGGGGCACCGTGGGACGGAGCGGCTTCCTGGAGATCAGCGATTGGGCTTCTCTTGGAGTATAAAACACGCTTGCAGAAAAGAACGTCTCTCTTCGCATCAGGAGAAATTGTTTTGTTACTCTTAGAACGAAATGTCGGGCAACACATACAAGTGACTTTTAGCGTTTGAATTCAGACATTATTGAAAATAGATGCGAGCACAAATGGCATAACCTTAAACAAAATATAACAAGCAAGAAGTCTTTTTCCTGCGGGCTCAACAAAGTTCTATCTTATCTCGACAAATGGTCCAACAAAGTCAAGTCAGGTCTTATAGTTGGTTTTTTTTTTTGGGTTGAAGAAACCAAAAAAAGCAAAAAGGAACCAACTTAACTTTAGATGTTTCTACCTGGATTATTGAGCATGAACCAGGATCTCTACAAATTGATTTGCTGTGTGCATAAATGAGCCACTTAAAGGAGGTTACCCTACAAAAACTGAGTTACAAGCAGTAGGGGTGCACCGATTGCAGTTTTCTGTCCGATCACCGATTTCTAAAAAGTCTGATCTGCCGATACCGATTTTGTTATAGTGACACTGTCAGGAGTTATAAGGTCACAATGCACCTTCAATTTTCTAATTATTATACTGAAAAACAAACCTTTGAACAATATCCTAGAAACAAAACAAACTTTTTTTGAATTGGCCATGAGGTAGTGCTCTGAAATATAAATGGAGTTCAAAAAATGGGTAAAATCGGTTTCTCGTGCAAGTATCAGCCGAATTCACAAAATTAAGGAAATGGGGGCCGATTTATCGGTGCACCTCTAATAAGCAGCCTTACTTTCTGAAATACACATGTGTGTGTGACTCAACTCAAACTGATCAAACCAGCCACAACAGCTTCATGTAAATATCAAAACACCTCCGGTAGTTTACTTCGTATAAAAGTGCGACTTTGGCTACAGACAATAAACAACTGGCTGTAAAACTCCAGCGCAAGTCGGCGGGTGGAGGTTCCTTCCTCTACGACTCCCTTCATTATTATCATTAAGGCCTTCAATCGGGATGGGAAACTATATTTTAATATTTCTCAGCAAACAGCTTTAACACGGTCACTGTAAATAAATACTGGGAATGAAGAAACCAGTACATTCTGTACTAATGTGAGAAATTTCTACAACAGAAACAGACAAAAGGATTTATGTGGTGATGAGACAGAAGTAAAATATAATTTACAAACAGGAGGGGAAGTATTGTGAATTGTGCCGGCTGCTGATCCAAACCGAAGCAGATCTGTGCCGAAGCTTCAAACCCAAACGGACTGCAGGGTCTTCGGCGCTGCCGGGGTCGGTGGGAGCTATAGTGCCCTTGAGATAAAGGTGGGGGCGGTTTCTAAAGCTGCACCTCTTGGTATGAGGGGAGGACGCTGGAGACGTCACATTTAATGTGCATCTTTGCACAGCCTTTTAAAAAGAGCCGTCCACCTCAAAATGAGAGAACCTGCAGAAGAACGGCAGCAGGGCGAGGCTGACGCAGCAGATCATTGCAGCTGCTGCCGGCTACAGGTTCATCCCAGGCGGAAATTACATTTAATCAATTTAACACGTTAAAAATACGAAGCATAGCGTCATATCCACCATGTCAAACTTCAAAGATTATAATATAAAACCCAGCTAAAAGGGAAAGACGCGTTAAGTTTTCACAACCTGTTTCTATTTTTGCTTTAACACATGAGGCTTCCTGCAGACATGATCAACTCACACCAGACATTTCCATTTATTCTTATTAGGAACGCTAACAAATCTTTAAAAATAGGTTTATGTAAAACAATTTCACTGAAAGAGCTGGAAAAAATAACTAAAAAGGGCGCGCATCTGGTTTGAAAATGAGGAAACTTGCAGCGTTTTCAACACATTTGGTCCCATTCTGGGATAAATAACGTCCTGAACTGGAAGTCGTCAGTCACAAAAACTGGCACATTTTTAGAATCCCAAGAAACTTTAAGCAAATGTGTTTTAGTGAAAATTTACAGATTTTTTTTCCCAGCGGTTAGACAAAATTAAATACATTTTTATTTAGCGAGTTAAACCCTTGAGTTAGTTCCTGCATTTGCATATTTTACAGGACAGTAAACGATTTTTTAGAAAATGGCAATTAAACAAGGTCCACCTTCAGTTTCCGTTGAAGGTCAAACTATGAGTAAATAACTTTATGACATATTAAATTCTGGGTCTTTATCCTGTTCATAATCAATCCAAATTCTAATTGTGTTCAACACAGCCAAGAAATTATAGTTTAAAAGGCAAGAAAATCAAAACTTCAGTGATAGAAACTTGCTTTACTTGATTAGTTAAGTTTTCCAAAGAGTGTTTGTTTTGCTCAAATATAAAGTGAACATTAATGACTGACTTTGGGCTGGCCCTGCATCATTATTGATCAGATTTGTTTGGGTGCTGACAGGAAGTCTGGGGATATTTTTCCTCATAAACAACTCATTGATTATAATTTAACAGCCAGTCCATCACAAACCGTCCAAATGAGCCGGATTATGGACTCTGTGTGGTCCTGCAGCTGCTCTGTGCACATGTGGTTTAATCTCAGGACCTCACGTTTGAGGGGATTATCACCAGATTCTGCAAAAAAAGCATCAAGAACCCGCAGATGAAGGTGAAAAACTCTCGTTTTTAATCTACTTACATGGTCCGGGTTCCGCTCGTTCCCAGGCAGGGCCGTGCGTAGAGACATGTTCCTGTCCCCGAGTGCTGGTTCCGGTCTGGTCAGAGGGGTTTGCGTGTTCAGCTGGTTTAATTCAAAAACAACCCAAAAGAAGCCCAGAGTCCCACCAGGCAGCTCCTCTTCTCACACGAGCATCATTGTCGGGGTCCGTGAAGGCAGCACGGATCACGGCTTAAACTGATGCGTTTAAAATCCAAAATCTGAGCTTCATGGTCCAAAATAACAAGAACCCTGGCAGAACCGGACCTTCGCCCCCCCAAATCTTTCCGACTACCGTGTGACTTGAGCAAACAGCGGGTGGATGAATAAACCCCGGTTTAATTCCAGCTGAATCACGGTCCGGGATCAAACCGAACCACAGAGGCCAGAAGACCGCGGGGACACCTCCGCCGAGTCCGGGGGCTTGTTAGCTAGCTAATGCGGCTAATGTGGCATCTTTCGGGTGACCGGAGCCAAAGCGCTTCGACGGGAGAACGGTTAGCTAAATGGACCGGGGCCGCATTTCTGGACGCCGGTGGGAGACGCCACCCCTGCGGGCTGCGTATCAAAGAAAGAGGCGCCTCTCTCCGATTCTTCCTCTCAGCTCAGTCCGCCCTTAGCGACCCTCATCGTGGCGGTGAAAAGATCCCCCGGCGGCCCGGCTCGATCACGTCCTCCCGGCACCACAAGCAGCATTTGATGAGGAAGGAAGTGAAAATGAAGACGAGAGAAGCGGAATCTCCGACCTCTCCTGCTGCCGAGAAACAGCGACCAGAGGAGGAGGAGGCGGGAGGGACGTCACCACAACGGAACAGCCAGGGCGCGAGCACAAGAGCGCGCCTCATGCTGCCTTCAGGTACCCCGCAGAAAAAATCAGTCATCCGAAGTTCATTCTTATTACTTGTGCTACTGAATGCGTAATTGTTGATTTAGCGTCTCCATAATGAAAGTAAATAAAAACACAAAAACTATAGCGTTCAAGCCACAGTTTTCCTGTTTTTAACTTATTGTTCTTATGTTTACATTTTAATTCCTCCCGTGTACCTTACTGTTAAAGCTATGGAAACGATCAGCTGTTTTAGGCGATGGCTATGACTTTTTCTACTTTTTAAAATAAAACATTTTATTTACAAATATTATCCCCCTCGAAATCCACTGAATTTTCAATCTCTTCGTGTACATTGTTGTCTAAATATGCTGTAACTTTAACTTCCTTTCTCTGTTTTTGTTTTGTTTAGTTACATTTAGGTTTTAGCTAGCCCTTTGCTGCTTAGCTCCTTTAGGCACTGTTGTTTAAACTTTTAGCTACTACTAGCTTTTACCTACCCATTTGCTACTTTAGCTTTCAACTAGCTTTTTGCTACTTTTAAGCAGCTTTTTTTTTTACTTGTAGCCAACATTTAGCTTATTTTAGCTTCTAGGTAGTTATGTTGTACTTTTAGCTCTTGCTACTTTTAATTATTTAAAAAAATATATATTTTTTTTGCTTGTAGCTAACCATTTGCAACTTTTAGGTTGTAACTACCATCTTGCTACTTTTAGCTAGCATTCTGCTTTTTTTTACCCAACTCAATTTTAGCTTATCCTGATGCATGCTCAATAATCCAATCATAAAATAATCAGTTTTAGCTTCTTCACATAATAAGCAGCCATTGAGTTCTCATATTGCATTATGCATTTTTTTTTGTGTGTGTGTGAAAGTGTATTTCTCTTGCCTGAACATTGTGTGATGCATATGCTTATCATATTTAAAATAGATCATATATAACAATACCAAAGGTGAATTTTTCATTTATTATTTTGTTTTTTATTGCCATAAAACTGAACTTCAGTGCTTCCCACAGTTGGGGTCTGGGCCCCACTGTGGGTCACAAAACATCAAGTTTTAGGTTTCAGTCGGTTTCCAGGGTCTGGTTCTGACCCAGACCCCTGCAGACCGGAGGGACTGGCACTGGAACGAGCAGCGTGTGCTGAAATAGCATCAGGATCAGATCGATGGCGTAAAGATCAGCCGGAGCACACCAGGCAACAAACTGCAGAGTCCAAACACCGGGTTTCACAGAACCCTGCAGCTCTGTCCGGTCAGCTGTGCATAAACTAATTAGAACAAAAAATATCGAATGTGAAACTGTCAATAGAGCTAATGGCTTACAGAAGAGGCAGGGTGGTCCGTGTGTGTGATCTGTGCACGTGTGAGCACGTCAGCAGGTATCGACCCAACACCAAAACAAATGCTTGGTTTGAACATCCATCAGGACCTTTATTTAGTGTGGTGCTCCCTACACTGATCACTTCAGAACGTTCCTCATTTTTACAAAACAACGATGAATTTAGTGCGTTTGTGTTTAACTTGCTCAAGTTGCCCGGCGGTTATATTTTAATGGAAACTACTTTAAAGGAATAACAGCATTAGTCCTAAAGGTGACGATAACAGGACATACTCTGCTCATTTCCACCGTCTTTGGTCGTAATGAGTTCCGTTTCTGCCGATCCTCACACACTTCCTCCAACGATGCCTTGCCCCGTAATCTGTGAGGGATTACAGGCAGCCTCACGTAATCTACAGACTTTAGTCTGACCAGTCCATTAAGACAGCTGTTAAACCAGAGAACACGGAATAAACAAATTAACGTCTGAACTAAAATACTGCTCCTTTGTTTGGGAGGGGGTTGAAGGTCATGGCAGCACCACCTCAAAAAGGTTCTTCCAGGTCCACGAAGCCTCCCCGCTTCTTTTAACAAGTCTGCAAACGAGCGCTGGTCCAGAGAGGACGGCAGCAGTTCTGGACGGTGTTCACATCTGGCTTCTTCTTTGTCTGATAGAGCTTTAAGCAGCATCTGTGCATGAACTGTATGTGAACAGAACCAGACCTGGTTTTAACGCAGTGGCCTCTGAGGGCCTCGTCCACAAGCCTGTAGATCAGATTATAAACTGGAGATGATGGAGATTAAAGTGTTTATTCAGGAACTTTATTCTGAAATATTTCTTCTAGTTTTCGACAGACTGATGATGAACCTGTGCCCATCTTTACTTCTAACAGTCTCTGTTCATCTCCAGTCCTCTGACTAACCTGCTGATTCACCTCATTAGTTACTTTAGTAACTAATACTTTAAGTTTTTGTTCCATTTAATTTTACAGCCTTTTATTGGCCTTGGCTCAACTTTATTAAGATGTTGCTACTTTCAAACTCAAAATGACCCATATTGTTTTTTTAATTTTAACATTTGATAAGTTCACTCTGTTTCATTGTGAATTAAATGAGTTCATAAGATCTGCAAACTATTGCATTGTTTTATTTACTCTTTGCACATCGTCCCAAGTCTTTTAGAGCCGAGCTTATAAAAAAACAAAGAAGGAACAAGAGAAAAGGTGATTTTTCTCTTTTAACATTTTTTATTGCACATGGTTTAATCATCTCTGTTCTTTTCTTACAGCTGATCAGTTAGGCACTTGAAACAAGTTTTTAAAATACATTTTAATTTTGAATCAGACAGCATTACATTCGAATATAGAAACATCTCGCCTCCTGAAGAGGAAACAATAAATGGAAACAAACTCTTCATTGAAACACCATGTGTGGTCTCAGAAAAGAATACAAAAATGAGAGTTTAGTGCCGTCTGCTGGTACAGAGACAAAATAGTGATGAACATCTGGACTGAGCACGAAGATGGGAAAGAAACAAACACGGCTGAACGTTTAAAGCTTCATAAGAGTCATCATCCTGAACAGTTTGAACGAGTCGGACGGAGCTTCATTTACGTCGGCGTAGTCGATGCTACGTCATGTTCAAAAAAATATTTTACTGACACTAACTCACGTTGTTTAAATTAGACGAACGACCCAGAAACCTCAGAGTGCTGCAGGCTCTGACTAACAGAAACAATTAGTCAAGTCTGTAGTTCTTCTAAGGGCAGACTTTTTCTTAAAATACGTTCTGGATCCAAACGCTGCGGCACAAAATCCCCCGGGGTTTTAATCGATATGTAAAGTTAATCAGTCTTTTCTAAAATCTGCTGCATATAGACGCTCTGACGCTGCTTTTGTCAGGAGATTTGGGTCAAAGTTTATGGATGTTTTTAACTACTGTGGTTGAGAATGTTAACTGCCCATGAACCATGTGTTTGAGTTACCAGCTCTCTTCTCTCCGAGAGCTGAAAGAGCTGATTTGATCCTGCATGTGCAGCTGGATGGTCAAGTCCACCAGAAGTGCAGTGTGAGCTGATAAGCTTATAAAAACAAGCCTCGCACACTGCCCGTGGCAGATTGTCATGACTGGGCTCCATGCATGTTAACTTCTGTACATCTGTGTAACACATCTGTGCAACCTGTGCTGAAAGACTGTCCTTGCTAGTAAAACTGGTTAAAACGCTTCTCGTGTCCTCAAGTGTGGCTTCTTTGAGCAAGTTCAAGTTCAAGTAGGTTTTACTATCATCCGCATCACATGTGGTACATGAGGTGGAGCAAAATTGTGTACAAACAGTCCCAGTTACATCCAATAGCAAAAATATAAATTGTAAAGAAACGGTAATAAGGACCTAAGAAATACGCTAAACACTAATAGTGCAAAACAATACGCCGAACAACAGCAGCACGAACATGAGTCTGTGTGAGTAGATGAGTACGAATGAACACAGCAGCATGAAATAATCAGCAGCATGGATAATCAGCAGCACATATCAACAATCAAAGTGGCATTACAGTGATTTTTTTTTTTCACAGTGATTATTCTGGTTAGAGATTCATGAGTCTAACAGCCTCAGGGTAGAAGCTGTTCCTCAGTCTAGTGGTTCTACACTTAATGCTCCTCAACCTCCTTCCTGAGGGGAGCGGGGCAAAAAGTGTGTGTGCTGGGTGAGTGGGGTCCTTCATGATGCAGGTGGCCCTCTTCCTGCATCTGGAGGTGTAGATGTCTGTGATGGTGGGGAGACTGACACCAACATCTTCTGTGCAGCCTTCACCACTCTCTGCAAAGCTTTTCTTTCTGCAGCTGTGCAGCCTCCATGCCACACGTTGATGCTGGAGCACAGGATGCTCTCCACTGCACACCTGTAGAAGGAGGTGAGGACCGAGCTTCCCAGACCAGCTCGCCTCAGTAGAGTCTCTGATGAGGCTGGTGGTGTTGTAGCCCCAGTTGTCGTTCAGGTGCAGGTGCATAAGTAAAATGAATAGAGGACATTTTTGTCCAACAGCCCAAGACAAATCAAAATGTCTTGTTGAAAAAGAGCCATGTTTGTAACTGTTTCAGAAAGTAGTGCTGACAGCAGCGTAATGTGAAGTTGTGGTTTGTCGTGTGCAGACGGGACTTTTCTTTCGGATGTAGATGCATCCGTAGGAGAAACAGCTCTAAAACCACAGAACGCCTCCTTCAGTAGTTATCAGACCGATCGCTCTGCTTTTAGACAAACTCCACAACGAAACCAACACATCTTCAACATCTGCCTTCGAAAGAGAGGTAAGGTTTGATTTGACTCTTTAGAACAGACTAAATCAAATTAAATATTTACACGTTTTCACATTAAAGTCTAACATAAGTCACCTGCTGAATTTTACACAGAAAGTAATTGGTTAACACGGGGCAAATTTAAGCACCAGATGTTAAAGATTATTAATGTGATTTGTTACATCAGTTATTTAATGTGCAACATGTTTTTATTTAAACATAACAAGTATTGCTTATTTTCTTGTTTCCCACTTTAGATATTTAGACATTTCAGTGAATTTTTGAGTTGTTTTAGATGTCAGGTTCCTGTAATTTATTGTGTTTGTACAGTGTTTTATTAATTATAAGTAAAGGGTTAATTGCTCAATCCAATTTATTATTTTAATGTATTTGATTGACTTTAATATGCATTTTAGGGAAGATAATCTACTACAACAGGAGATCGGATTATTTTTCCTTTGCTGCTACTGTTTTAATTTTAGAAATATTACATGTAATTTACTTATTTTGCCCTGACAGAATAATTTTTATCAGAATTTTACTCATTTCTAAAAAGGAAAATCCCAATGAATGAATGTTTCTTCCCTTTTTAAAATGATTGAAATCATTATACACACGGGTCCATTGCTACTTGTAAATATTTAAAGCTGTGACTTCGCAATTATTATAAAGGAAATTTTATTATAAGAAAAAATGAAAGATCTCCGTGTCGTGGTGCAGCTTTCAGAAGTCGACCATTGCGCACACTAAAAACAGCTTTTACCTCTGCAGGGTCACTTTTTACAGCTTCTTGGTGAAACGTTGATTTTTCCATCCCACCTTTAGTTAGTACGTCCTAAAGCAGAGGTCCACTTGGACCCAGTTAGGGGGTCGAACCTTTTGATTCAGTATTTTTGGTCAAACCAACCAACAGCTTTAATCCAGTTATTGAGTTAACAAAAGAACCCAGCAGTTTTTAGTGTATGGTGGTGAACCTGAAGTGTTTATATTTGATGTAGAAGATGAAAATACCCACCTTGTGTAAGAAACTTTTAATCATTTAGATTTTTAATTCTTAAAAAATGTATTAATAGAGTCTGGAAACACCAACTAACTCTACTTATCCACACCTGGGAAAGACAAAAATCTAATTGTATACCTTCTAAAACTGCACCTGAACCCAACATTTCTAAAACAATTGAACAGTTTCTGGTTTTATGTAGAGGAGGATGCTGGCAGCTCTAACCCTGGCCTCCCTGCACCTCTTGGCGTGGGCATCGGACCTCTGCCCTTCAAAGTGCCAGTGTGAGCACAACCTGACCAAAGTCACCTGCCGAGACAGAGCGCTGCGACGGATCCCTGCACTGCCACAGGACACGCACAACTTGTACATCTCCTACAACGAGATCGAGGAAATACCCGAGCATGGGCTGAATGAGCTGCAGGTACGAAACAGCATCGACATCACTGTGGTTTGATGCTTCTGTCTCTGTACAAACATAGAAAGCAGAGCTTTGTGGAATGTGCCGACGTGAATTTGTCATTCTTTTATCTGATGTACGAATCCCATCCTGAAAAGGTGACATCGTGTAACATATAATTAAAAATGCCAGAATGCATATCTGATAAATCCAGCACATCTCAAAGAAGTTGAAACGAGCAACAAAAGGTACGAATACAAAACGGATTAATGTTGACTAATGAGGTTAATTATCAACAGGTCAGTGAGAGGACTGGGTTTAAAGAGACTTTTAGAGAGGCTGAATCAGAAGTAAAGATGGGCAGAGGTTCAGCAGTCTGTGGATAATTGTGTCTAAAATAGTGAACAGTTTCAGAATAAAGCACCAAAGAGGTGAGGGGCCATCCATTCCCTTATCTGCACGCTGCTCTAAAGCCAGCCTCTCTGATGGTGTGCGGGTGCATTAGTGCTTCGGGCATGGGCAGTGTACACATCTGGTTAAGCCCCGTCAATGCAGAAAATAATCTACAGGTTTTAGAACATCCAGCATCAAATCAGGCAAATAAGACCCAGGACTGCTGAATGTCATGGCAGAAGACTCCACTTGTAGATTTGTAACAATTTATTATAAAATTATTCTCAGGGGTGAGACAGATTTCAGCGGTAGAGTCGGTCTGACCTCAGATTGTTGGAGAGCGATCGTTTCATCAGTAAGACATAAGAACGCCACAGACCCTGCATTCTGCGTTTATTTACTTTTTTACAGCATCCACTTTTTAAAAACTGGGGTTTTGTTATAACGGACTTGTCTGCAGGGATTAAACAGAAGTCTGCACTTTGTCCTCTTTATTAGATTCTGGACTTGACACAGAACCAGCTGGGGGTCTTCGTGTCACGTAACCCATTCTGGCCCGAGATGTCGAAGCTGCACAAGCTTCTGCTGCGTGACAACGACCTGCGGTCTCTGCACCCCCGCCAGTTCCTGAACTGCCCCGCTCTCACCTTTCTGGATCTGAGTAAGAACCAAATCCAACTGCTACCATCTGGTTTCCTTCAGGGACTAGCTAATCTGAAGACCCTGTTTCTGAGCTACAACCGGATAGAAAAGCTGCAGGTGGGGGTGCTGAACGGAGCCCATCACCTCGCTGAACTCCACCTCAGCTTCAACAGCATACCTCAGATAGACAGCGATCTCTTTAGGAACTCCACCATGTTAGAGAAACTCGACGTGTCAAATAACAGAATCGCAGCGGTGGGAGAGGCGGGTTTCAGAGGAGCCGCGGGCCTCAAACACCTGGACTTGAGTCATAACCAGCTGGACGCCGTTCCGTCCCGAGCACTGAGGGATGTAAACCGGCTCCATTTTCTGATCCTGGCTCTGAACAAACTCACCGACCTTCCTGAGGACGGCTTCTCCTGCCTGAGCCTGCTGGTCCACCTCGACCTGAGGAGCAACAACCTGATCACCGTGTCAGAGGGGTCGCTCGCAGGCCTGGTTAACCTGACGGACCTGGATCTCAGTGAAAACCTTGTAGCTTCTCTTCCATCCGGAGCCTTTAAAGACCTCATCAACCTCGAGGTTCTCGATCTGTACAGGAACCGACTGACGTCCCTTCCCTCCGACATGTTCAGCAGCCTGACCAGCCTGGAGGACCTCCACCTGAACAGCAATCAGATCTCTGCCTTGCCGCTCGGAGTTTTTGATGCGTTGCACAAACTAAAAGAGCTGCAGCTGTCACACAACCTCCTCCAGGAGCTCCATCCGGCTCTGTTCACCGAGCTCAGCTCTCTCCAGATCCTGCACTTGGAGCAGAACGCTCTGAAGCACCTCCCCAAAGGCCTCCTCCACAAGATGAAGGCTCTCAGGGAGATAAGCCTGCATGACAACCTCATCGAGTCCCTCCATCCCTCGACCTTCAGCGGCCTAACGAGAGTCAAGTCCCTGAGCCTCTCCAACAACCACCTTTCATCTGTAGACCCAGACCAGTTCAGGGATCTTACTGGTTTGAAAGAGTTAAAACTGGATGGAAACCGCTTTGTGAAACTTCCCTCAAACCTTTTCACGGCTCAGAAGAAACTCGTAACACTCGATTTGGGCGACAACGATCTCTCCGAGCTGTCTGCAGATGACTTTAAAGGGCTGACCCACCTTAAGGAACTCAGGCTGAGCTTCAATAAGCTTCAGAACATCCATTTCAACACCTTCCACCCCCTCCAGAACCTCCGCAGCCTCCTGCTACACAACAACAGCCTGGACAGTTTAACTGATCAGCTCTTTGTCCGGCTGTTGAAGCTAAAGGAACTAAACTTGGACGAAAACAAGCTGGTTCTCCTGAAGCCTGTGGTCTTCCAAGGACTTCAAGATCTCCAGATCTTGAGCCTGAAGTCCAACCAGCTCAGGACTCTGAAGAGTGAGACCTTGAGGCCTTTGAGGAAACTCAATGTTGTCTATCTGTCGGGTAATTTGTGGGATTGTACGTCTGCGAATAAGGTCTGCAGCTGGCTCACCGTGCACAGAGACAAACTAGGAGATCACCCCGTGTGTCACTTATCATCATCATCAGCCCTGTCTGAAAGTACGCAGCTGTCACAGCCGCCTCCATCTCCTCTGTTCTTACACGATTACTGCATCAAAGGAGCCGCGGGTGGCTCGACTTCACTTCCTGTTCAGATGCTCATCCTGTCTCTTATAGCCGTCGCCCACAACCACCTTTAAGGTGTTTTTCTTCCCTTAAACTTCCTGCCATCTCTTTCCTTTTTGTTTGACTTAAACAAAAAAAAATTAAACAAAGTTTCCTAAAATGCAAACATGCACTCAAGAGTTGAGTGAATAATTTGCACAAAAAACAAAAGTGCAGGATTTATGCAAATTCTAAAACAATAAAGTTCTCAAACTGTAACAAATGTCGACGTGTGTTCATGCCTGACCCGTTGAAAATAAACATTAATGCTGTAAAGGTGCTTCATGTGTTCATAAACGTGTATTAGGAATTGCTCATGTTTGATTTTTGACCTCAAACTAACAAAAAATATTGATTTAAGCTGATTAGTCTCAGGTTTATATATTCTCTGCAGTTAAAGGTTTAATGCATGAAAACAAATCCAACACTAGTTTAACTAATATAATCTGCAGCTTCTTCTCTGTAAAGTTAAATGTTTCTTGTCCCATCATGCGACATATCTTCTACTGTAACTTTAATTAAACATTCAGAAGTATAAATAACGTTAAATGTACATCTGTGACTTATGGAAGCCCATTTCTGCCACAAACAAAAAAAAAGCCCAACAGGAAGTCATAATTTCGACTTTTAAAGTCATAATTATGACTTATATTCATGTAATTATGACTTTAAAACTCGAAATTATGACTTTTATTCTCATAATTATGATTTTAAAACTCGAAATTATGACTTCCTGTTGGGTTGTTGTTTTTTTCTTTCATGACGGAAATGGGCTTCCAAAGAAACTGCTGGAAACTGTCAGAAACTCAAAACTCACTCAATATTGTGAGAAAAAAAAAAGTTTTCTAAAGCGGTTTCAATTTATTCTGAGTATTTGAGATTTTAAAATTATTTTTGTGTACACGGCTTAAACAAATCTATTGTTTAAGCACATCATTTGCTGCTCAATTTTCTCTGCAGCTGCTCTCACGTTTATGATGTAATCTACTGGAGAACACTTTTGAAATGAAAACAGGTAGTGATGGATGAGTTTTTATTATCATTAAAGATCATCAGAGTGGATTTTAGACCCGACGCTCGGGGCCTCAGACATTTCCTGTCAGATGAAACCTCTGTCCAGGTGTTAAATTCACCTCCAGTGTTCCTGAGACGAGACGCCGCGACGACTATTTTGGGAGAACAAAGCGACATCAGGCGTAGAAACACACGTGGTCCTTCAGGTTCCTCAGGTAGGAGAAGCTCTTCCCACATTTGTCACACATGTAGTGTTTTTCTCCGGTGTGGATCTGCTGGTGGGCCTTCAGGCTGTTGCTCTGGTTGAAGCGGCGGCCACACGTGTCGCAGCTGAACGGTTTCTCTCCGGTGTGGATCCGCTGGTGTCTGCTCAGGTTGCCCATGTTGTTGAAACATTTTCCGCAGGTACTGCAGCTGAACGGTTTCTCTCCGGTGTGGATCACCTGATGGGAGAACAAGCTGTTAGATTAAAAACATCCATTCAGCATGTGGTGTTCTCCAAGGTCAAAATCAATGCTTGTATTAAAATGAAAGTTTATAGGGTGGTTTGGTGTGAAAGCAGGAAATGGAGACAGGACTAAGTAATGAAAGGGTTCAAACTGTCGGCTGTTTAACTTCAGGTCATTTAAACTGATCTGAAACACCTCCACCTGATGCTGAGACATGCAGGAGCTCCTAAGTGACTGAGTCACTGTCTGATGGGTCGTTACCTTATGTGATTTAAGGCTGCTTTGCTGCGTGAACACGCGACCGCAGATCTCACAGGCGAACGGCTTCTCGCCGCGGTGCGCCCTCAGGTGAATCCTCAGGTAACTGTAAGACTTGAAGCTCTTCTCACAGAAGCTGCAGCTGTGAGGCTGCTCCACGGTGTGGCGCCGCTGGTGCTTGTGCAGCTCCGTGATGGAGCTGAGCTGGAGGCCGCAGCTCGTACACGCGCACGGAATCGTCGTGGCGTGCGTCTGGAGGTGTTTGCGTAGAGAGCTGATGGAAGTCATCACGGCGCCGCACGTAACACAGTTCAGCTTGTGCTCGGCGTGAGTGGTGTTCTTGTGCACCTTCAGGGTGCTCTTCTGGACGAAACTTTTGCCGCAGGTGTCGCAGCTGAAGGGCCGCTCGCCGGTGTGTAACCGCCGGTGGCTCTTCAGAGTGTCCCCCTGGTTGAAGCTTTTGCCACAAGTCTCACATTTGTACGGCTTCTCCCCGGTGTGTATGCGCAGGTGGCGCCGCAGGTTACCTGCCAAATTGAAGGCCTTGTTGCAGTACAGGCAGATGTAGCTACGCTCCCCGGTGTGGACCCTCAGGTGCAGCTTCAGGCCGCGCGCTTGGTGAAATGTTTTACCGCACTGATCGCACTGAAACGGACGCACTTGGTTGTGGAGACGCTGGTGGGTTCTGAGAAACTGCTTCAGGGTGAACCCTTTCCCACAAACATCACAGACGTGTGGCCTTTCGCCTACAGGTGAAAAACAGACCCGGGAGTGAATTTAGCATCCAGTAAAGACGAGACGTTTGACCGCCTGAACGCGGAGTCAGCATTTGTACCGTTGTTTTCCGTTTAAAGTCTCTTCTGATCATGTTTTACAACTTTACTACTTTTACATTCTTTGTGCTCCTTTCGTTCATACAATAAAACGCTCAGCTCTTTCACAATTAGTCCAACTTTTAGTATTTTTGACTTTTTAAACGACTCAATTAAGAAATACACACTGACATCTCTTCAGTCCCTTCACTGTTAGTGTGCATAAAGTGCGCACTACTATCGTATTTTCCACCGTACACATCGCACCGCCTTATAAGTCGCATCAGTCCAGAAATGTCTAACAAAGAAGAAAAATCCATTAATACGTCGCATCTATTGTGCGTTACCGCTGGCAACCCAGAAATTTGGGCTGGTGTTGTGGCAAAAATTGATCGGCTGCCAAACGGTGGCCAGGGGAGCGTGCACAGGAGGACTTTAACAAGATTAATACTTAAAAACAATTATCTGTTTGCTCGACATTATAGTAAAAGTGTATCTCAGTTGAACTTTTACTTAATAAATGCACTTTAATGGTCAAATTAGCTGCATTTCACCGGGGCGGCGCAGCGAAATGAAGCCGATTTAACTGTTGCTCCAGGCAAGCTGGATGAAGGTGGCAGTGTATGGCAAGCCAATTGTGTCATTAATAGCCACTTTTACCTATTACAAGATACAACAGCATGCCATACAACAAGACTGCCATCTAGCTTCTGAAAATGTTAGTGTTCAATATTTTCAATCAGAATGAATGAAAACGGTCATATCTCAACCAAAATTTATTTATAAATATGGAAAAAAATCCATAAATAAATTGTTTCAGTGTTTAAATCACATGGCATGTGAATTATGCAAAAAAAAAAAAACTGCGACTTATAGGGCGAAAAATACGGTACTAGTATAGTAATAGTACTAGACATACCAGTAACAGTATAGTAACCATGCTGATAGTAGTACTAGAAATAGTATAGTACAAGTTGTACTAATACTGGTAAAGTACTAATATACTGGACAGGTTGCAAGTCCGTCACAGAGCTTTAAGCTACTGTTAGAAAAGTAGCTAACAGTAGCTGCAGCGTTTTGAAGCTAAAAGCTACAATCAGAAGCTTCTCACACAATGAAAACCGACGTTGGATCAGACGTCGCATGTTGGCAGCGGAAGCTCGTTCAGTCTGAATAAAATGGTCAAATGTGTGTTTTTGAATCAAAACCTGCCTGTGTGAAGCATCATGTGATTGTCGAGGCTTCGCTGCAAAGAAAAGCCTCTGCCACACTGGGAGCAGAGGAAGGTTTTCCCTGCGTTGGCCCCGTGGACGGCCTGGTGAGCTTTGAGCTGCGGCGCCGTGCTGAACGTCTTCCTGCAGCGTTTGCAGCTCAGAGTTTTCTTCCTCCGGATCCGATCCCCCGCTTTTGGGGGACCGTCACCGCCAGCTGGTTCTGGTTCCTCCTGACAAGAATTCAGAACCGTGCAGATTTATTCTTGATTTTAGTCGCGCTAACATAAAGAGAGGATCAAATAAATGCTTCACTTAAAACCAAAACAATATATAAACTCTGTTGAGATTTTCCATGCAGTAAAATAAAACAGTTTGTTTTAACTGTCAATCACTCGGATCTGTCTCACTGACTGAACTGAACAACGCTACATGTAAAAACAACAACGAGACAGATGCTCGCTTCAGGAAGCCTTCCAGACGGTAATCCAGCTGCAAGTCATCTGGAAGCAGCACCACAGATGACCTATGACCCCAAAGAGACCCTCCGTAGGACTATTTTAGAGTATAAATATGAAATATTTTTCCAAATTAAAACCCAACATAGAAGTTAATAAATAAAACAACAACCTTGTGGTCCAGGTCAGCATCCTCCGGGTCGGCGTCATCCTGACACTGATCAGGACCAGAGGAGGCCTGGTGGACCTCCAGAGCCTCTTCTTTTATTAAAACAAGCAGCGGGCTGTCCTGGGAGAGAATAATATCGAAACAAAGACAACAAGGTGTTTTAATTAACTCAGAAATAAATAAATAAATAAAAATAAAGACAAGGTTCTGTCAGGTGAGGACTCCCACGTTCCAGATAAAAACAAGAACCCTGCAGCTTTCAGAACCTCTGAGGAAATAATCCGTCCTTTTCTTTTGTAAACAGACTTTTTATTTTGGTAAAATTCTTCTTGCTGCCTTTTAATCCTCCTTTAGTTGTTGTTGTTCCTCAGTTGTGCTCAGAGGTTTCAACAGAATTCAAGTGTTTTATCATCATTCGCATCACATGCGGTGATGAGGTGGAATGAAATTGTGTACACGGGGTCCCAGTTACATCCAAAAATAACAAAAATATAAATTGTAAAAAGAAACGGTAAATAAGGATCTAAGATATAAACTAAGAAATATGATAAACACTAATGGTGCAAAACAATACGCCGAACAACAGCAGCATGGATCATTAGCACCCTGATGACCCATCGTTAGGCTGATGGTCCTTGATCATGTGAGCAGATGGTTCTGGTCATCAGCAGCAAACTGGTTGATCCACTCTGAGAAGGTGCTATTTATAAGACTGAGCTGAATACAGCACCTCAGACTGAGGAAGTCTCTCGGATGAAGGACGAAACGTTTCTACATTTTGTTTTGTTTTTTTTAAATGTCCAGAGGACCAGATTTAACTTTTTTAGATTTTCTACCTGGATTACTGAGCGTGCGTCAGGAGAAGTTTGTACGTTTTATTACTTACAGCAGGACACACGTCAAGGAGGAACTAATCAGACTAAATTTCAAATGTTTGATGAAAAAGTCGGGCGAAGAGAAGAACGTCGTGAGCAAGAAGCTCAAAAGAAGTGAAGAGTTTTACCTGATAATTTCCGCCCCTCAGGTGAATTACAGGCGAGGGTGTCACTCCACAACCAGGGGAAGCTACAGCTGTTTCAAAACAAACAAACAAACAAAATATATATATATAAATATATATATAAAGTCATGGCCGTGAAGAAGAAGAGCTCCTCACCTCCGCCTCTCTTCATCTCGTTGCTCAGAGGTTCTTCTTTGTCTCCGTCGCTCAGAAAGCTCCTCTCCTCCGTCAGAACCTCCACCTCCGCCTGGACTCCTCCGCTCCCCACCAGCACCAGCTCTGTCTCCACCCCCGTCAGCCTCCCCCTCAGGGCCTCCATCTCTGCTGTCCCCTGCAACGCCCGAAAAACCGAGTCAGAGCCAGGACCGAGACCCGGTAAATGGACCCAGCACTGATGAGATGGTGACGAAGTTTACTTCCTGCTGCAGCGCAGACGAACACTCCTCGAACATCTGGCAGATATTCTCCACGACTTCCTGAGCCAAAGACGCCATGAAAAAGCTGAAGTGCATCAGCTGAAAGGAAGAACACCATCAGCTGAAAACGGCAACAAGGCTGCTAATCACAACATTAAAGCCCAAGAACAAACAAACACAAGCCGAACGCTGAGTCTGTATTTTAGCTGCTGATCTGCTACTTTTAGCTTCTAGCAAACACTTTGCTCCTACTTCTGTCTCAGATAGCACTTTAATAATTTTGGCTTTTATCCAATGTTCTGCTTCTTTTAGCTTTAACTAGTCATTAGCTACTTTTATCATGCATTTCCATATTTATAACTTGTGTTTTGATACTTTTAAGAATGTTCTTTTAGCTTTTTGTTACTTGTAGTTTTTAGCTACTATACTGCTTTTTCTTCTTTCGGCTGCTCCTTTTCTCAGGAGTCTAACTCGCACGAAGACTTGGCGACAGTTTGTACGCCAGATGTCCTTCCAGACGCACCGAGCTACCACAGCCCTCTGTGTGGAGCAGAGCTGCTGTCTAGGGCGCCCGGGGGAGCAGATGGTGGGGGTTAAGTGCCTTGCTCAAGGGCCCAGAGTGGGACAAATGAGGGTGGAGGCAGGTGTTTCAGCTTTTCCACCCACATTTTGATGTTGTCAGTCCAGGGAGTTGAACAGGCGACCTTCCCATCACACGCCCACCTTCTCCACCCTCTGTGCCACCGCTCCCCTTTTTTTTTTAAGCTACATTTTGCTACTTTTAGCTTTTGTCTAGCATTTTTAAAGGCGGTATTGCACATTGCTCTGTTTAAACTCAAAGTTCAGTCAGTTGAACATGGAATGGTTGTTTTTAAGTTTCTCTAAAATGTGTCCAGTCAGTGGTGGATCAGATATTTTGCTAACAGACAGACTCTATCAGCTCATATCAACTGAAGACCCCGATGTGCTGCTCTTGTTGTATCTGTTGCGAGCACCTCGGCTAAAATTCAACAGAACAGGTTTCCCAACGGTTGGCTGTGGCGGCCATCTTGAATAGGATGTAGACGATTTGGATCCAGTTCGGAGGAAACCTGTAGCTGCTTGGAAACATAAAAACAAACGGAAAGGTCCGAACCTGGGTCGCTTCTAGACTTTAGTTCAACTTCAGTAAAATAAATCTACGAGTTGAGTCGTTATTTAATTTAAAACATCGTCTCAGTTCAGATAAACAGTCGAGTCAAGCAGAAACAGCGGCAGCTAGCTGTTCTATTTCTATGATCGGCTGCCTTTCTCCCAGGACCAGGAGGCGCGAAACCGGAACCAACCAGAGCTAGAACCGACACGGAGTAACCATGTACCTTCTCGTCCGGGGATTCTTGTGCGTTTTCGGTTCGAGCTGGATCGGAACCGCCGATGATTTTCGAGACTTCGGACACAGTTGCGTTCACCACGATATCCAAAATGGCGCGAACTTGCGTCTCCAGTTCCGACATCTTGACGAGCCGTTGTAAACCTTTGCTCGGTTCGATACTTTATTGGACTCTTTTTGGAATTTAGCTTTAGTCCAGAGATGTTACAGTTCTGGTGAAAGAAAACCAACTTCCCATTTGGACTTTCTTGTTCCGGGTTCATGCACTTCAAAGTAAAATCCTTCGGGCCGCTGAGCTTCTCAGCCGCAGAATTTAGATCACACTCACAGATTTAAGCAAATGCTCCTAATTTAAACCGCATAATTTAGAGCTAAATACATTTTTTTTAAATTGTAGAATGTTTTGGAAAGAAATAAAAGTCATGGGAAAATTGATTTTTTTTTGGTTTGTTTTATTGTGAAAGGGTTTACAGGAAACATTCACTTCCCAGCCCTACATTTTAAAGTTTGTACTGCCCTCTAGCGGTCAGAGAACAAAGTGCAACACTAAACGTATGTAATATTTCTAGTACTGTACAGGGTGTTTTAATATTAATAAATAAATATATATATATATTTTTTTTTTTTCAAAAATTTCCTTTTTTTTCCATACACTAACCTAAAAACCTAAACTAAAAAATAAAAATGTGTTTCAGGAGGGTTTTATAAAGTCAACCCTCAATACTGGGTTCAGTCTGTTGGAGGTGATTGCAGCTGACGGGATGATATCAGGACTCTTCGAGCGCGTTCGGCAGCGTTTTGTCATATTTCTCGCTACACTTATGCCTCCTGAGCAGCCTGGAGTCGGAGAACCCGAGTCCGCAGCTGCTGCAGGAGTGCGGCCTTTCCCCCGTGTGGATCTGCATGTGAAACTTAACGTGTCCGAGCTGCCGGAAGCAAACGCCACAGACCTCGCACTCGTACGGCTTCTCCCCCGTGTGGATCCGCCGGTGCCGCAGGTAGTTTGTGTAGAGCCTGAAGGCCTTTCCGCACTGCTCACACCTGTGCGGTTTTTCTCCTGAGTGCTGCAGTCTGTGGGACACGAGCGCCTGACGGATGATAAATCTTTCTCCGCAGACGTCACAGGCGAACGGCCGTTCTCCCGAATGGACCCGGAGGTGGTATTCGTAGGTGGCTTTGTAGAAAAAGGACCTGCCGCACTGGCTGCAGGTGTGCTTCGTGTCACCTCTGTGGATCAACTCGTGTCTCCTCAGTGAAGCTGCCGAGTCAAAGCCTTTGTGGCAGTGGCCGCAGCTGAGCGGCGTCACGTCGACGGTTGTTTTGTCCCGTCGGTAGATAACTCTGCGGTCGCCTCGCTCTCCAGTTCGCTTCCTGAAGCCCCGCTTCTCGTCATGAGTTACTTTCTGGTGTTTCTTCAGCTGGCAGTTGTACAGAAAAGTCTTTCCGCAGAGATCGCACATGAACGCCTTCGTAGCTCCGTGAAGAAGCATGTGAGCCTTCAGCTTGTTGTCCTGCATGAAGCTCTTCCCGCAGACCTTACAGCCGAACGGTGTTTCCCCGGTGTGGATGCGGATGTGCCTCCTTAGGTTCTGCCGGAGGGTGAAGCCGGCTCCACACGTCTCGCAGGAAAACCGTTTCCCTCTGTGGACAGCCTGGTGCGTTCGCAGCGATCGCCTCCCTGTGAAGGTTTTCCCGCACACCAAACATCCGTATGGATGCTCTCCGGTGTGGACGCTCCGGTGGCACTGCAGGCTGATGGCGTGACGGAAACTCTCCCCGCACTCGGCGCAGTTGTGCGGCTTCTCCACCAGGTGCACGACGTGGTGAGCCTGCAGGTGGCGTTTGGTTTTGAAGGCCTTCCCGCAGGCGGAGCAGCTGAACGGCCGCGTGTCCGTGTGCACGAGCTGGTGAGTCTTCAGGCACGTTTTGGTTTTGAAAGTCTTCTCGCAGAGCTGGCACTGGAAGGACGTGTATTTCTTCTCTTCGTGTCGCAGCACGTGGAACTCGAAGGTTTCTGCGCTCCTGAATCTTCGTGGGCACTGGTCGCAGGTGAACGGCCACCGTTCTCTGTGGGCGTTCATGTGCTTCATCAGGTGAACGTGACGGTTAAAACTCTTCTCACAAACTTCACAAACAAACACCTTCGCTTTGGTTCTGACCACAGGTTCACGCGGGCTTTGGAGCTCCGAGGTGTTCGTGGCGGCAAAATCCCGTGCTGAATCTAAACAGGAGGAGAAAAAGGTAAAAGTCAAACTTATCAAACATTTAAATAAAAGCCTAGCTTCCCTGAAAGGAATGCATATCACCCGCAACCTTACACTTTGGTCAAACCTTGAAAATAACCGTGTTGTGAAGGACACTCAGCTACTACCACACCAAGTTTGAGCTCAATATCTGCAAAGTTGACAGAGTTATGGCCATTTTTATTTTTACATCTGTTAGCTGCCTGTGGCGGCCATCTTGAATTGACTCAGCTACGAGCATCTAGTGATTAATTTCTAAGAGTTTCAATAAAATTGAGCTGGTGGTTCAAGAGGTATTTTGCTAACAGACAAACACACCAACACAGACAGGAATATTTCAGTAATTATCAGTAATACTATAACGAGTATTGTTTAGCAGTTATGATAATTTGATGGTTTAACCAAAACAACTTTTCACTCCAGTAAAGGGCGACTTCCTGTGCAACAATGTTGGTTATTTCCATATTTAACATTTAGCGTCTCACCTCGTCCATTTGGTGGAGATGAAGACACTTCCTCGACCGTCTCTCCGTCTAAATGAGAAACGAAAGTGAAAATTTAAACATTTCAAAGCTGGAATCAGCACAAAAGTAGCCAAAGTTTGACTCAGGGTGATAGTTTGTGCCGTCGAGTCAAAACTGGATGAAAATTTTGTTTTTTTCTGGATTAAAATTGTATTTACGGTAATAACTGCTAATAAACGAGATGTTCTCTTCAAGGAATTTTTTGGAAATGTTTAGTTTTGCAGAAAGAGCAACAACTTTCAGTGAGTGTTTGCTCCTGCTGATCCTCACGTCTGTCCTGATCGGCAGCAGGCGGAGGGTCGTCCTCGCCCTCTTTTGGTTTCATCGTCAACTTTCCGAGCGGCTTCAGGGTGAAGATGAGCCCGCTCTCCTGGAACAGCACCGGGCAGCCGCTCACGACGTTCTCCCTCCACAGGTTGGAGTTCTCCAAGCTTTCTGTGACGGCCTTCAGCTCGCTCTCCAGCCGTCCCACTCGGGCCTTGAGAGAGGAGTTCTCAGCGAGCAGCAGCTGAGCGAAAACGCTGCTGATCTTTCTGGTCGCCTCGTGTGTCAACAAATCCACCATGCTGCCAAAATCTGGCTGCAACCATTTAAACAGAAGAACATGAAATCATCAGAATTCAAATGGGAGAAATGCATCATATGAATGTTCCTTCTATGAAACAAGCAATAACAACTCAGTTCTACTGAGCTGCTAATCCTGATGTTCAAAGTAGAAATAAAGCCCTGGTGGATATTCTGCTGAGTTATGAACTAGAATGGATGGAAAGCAACTGAATTATGCATTAAATAAAAAATAAAAACTGTCAGCAGGCAGCAAAAAGCAATCAATGCAAAAACCAAAATTAAATAAGACCACTAAAACATGACAATAGAAAGGGTTGGCTCTTGAAAAAGTGAGGAGAAAAGTGCTGGATCAAGATTCTTGCACGATAATAAGGAAATTTAATGAGGATATACAGATTTTTTAAAAATAAATAAAATGATACACAAGCCAACAGTGTGTCTCTGGTTCTGGTCCCAAGTCAAGAGGGTGGCTTGTCCAAGAGGACAGAGTGAGATGGAGGAGGACTTGCTGTGAAGACGGGAACAGCTGAAAGAAGATAATTGTATTGTTTTTAAAAATGTAAACAGTTGTTGCCATGTTCTGTGACACTAATATGTTGTGACTACAGGGGGCGCTGTTGAACCCTCAACGTTAGAGAATGCTACGCAAAAAGCGTACGTACGTATGCCAAGTTACAACAGGTTATCTCAGGACGCTGAACAAAAATATTCACATTATAAATTATAACGTTATCTATCTAAAGAAGGAAGCCAGCAGACGCGTTGAGTCTTCATTTAAATTTATTCACAATTTTATTTAATCAAAAATTTAATACAGGTTTTAATTTAATTTCTTCATATACGTTTTTTTAATGGAATAAATATTACCATTAGCAATAACAATTTTAACCGCAAAAATACACTTTTAAACGCACAAAATTGGATTTAGCGTGATGTTTATCGCTCCGTCCCAACGCCATGAATGTACGTTATCTGCGTAACAAACTATTCTTGAAGCTTTCCTCCGCGGAGTCAAAATATGTGACGGTCACAAAATACGGACTTTAAATAGTTTCCTACTGGTATATTCCGTAAGTTATTGGTAAATAAATGTATAATGTTGCAAATAAAAATCCTACAGTAACATTTGAGTCGATATTGATTTTATTTTTAAAGGTTTGTCCGGCCGAGGAGTCCGCCATGTTTGTTGTTGTTAGTGTCTCCACCCCGCTCGGTTTCTTTCCGCGGGACAATCTCCTTCAAACACAGTTTCTGATCCTCCGAACAGAGGCAGAGCCGTTACTCACCCCGCGGTCCAGTTTCTTTTGGACGGTGTTCTTGTCCGAACCTCCGACCACATCGACCGCAGCCTCTATGAGCGTCTCTATTATGGACTTTACTTCAGAGTAAAACACGGAACTGCCCGACATTTTACCGTTAAACCCCTAAAATCACGAAAGAACGAGTCATTTTACCCGGATGTGGAATTACCGGGTTTAAACATTTCAAAATAAGAGTCCTAGTCACGTCTCACGTACTTTAATGGCAAAATAAAGACGAAAACTATACACTGTCGTTAAATTTACGTTACAAAATCATTTTACTTTCACTTCTGTTCGAAAAATAATATTTTTAAATTAAATTCAGCAGAATAAAATCACAAAACCTAAATAAGAATAAAAAAATTCTGCATCAAATCATCTAGGAACTAAGTTTACTGTCTTGAAACCTCTAAAGCTTATCTAAATTTTTATATTTAAGTTGTAGAAGCATTTAAAAAATAACTACAGATTATAATTTTAACAAAATTGATTTTTCTTTTGAATCAAAAACTCCTAAAAAAAAAAAAAGACAAAAGCAAACCTTTGTTGAGTTTAGCTGCCAATAATCTTATTAAATACTTAAAATACTGTAATCCATTGCATTTCAAGAATAATGTTAAACTGATGTGAACTTAAACCCTTCATTTCTTAAACTAGCTCACATAATTACAGTAATTTCCCCGTTGGTGATTAATAGAGTACAATAAAAAATGTTTTCAGTTTGAATTAGTGACGTCCAAAAAATATTCTTTCAATCTGAAAACATCTCGTTAATAATGGAGCACATTAGCTAAAGAGGAAAATTAGTTTTTGAGTCAGATATATTTTGAGTGCAAGACGGTACTTATTGCAAAGTATGAAATAAAATCCATTTTTTTAAATCTTGCGTTTCTTCCAGAAGTTTTGATAATTTTGATATGCGGGTCTGCACTCGATGTAAACAAAACTCAGGCTGCTCAGAGCCAACTTGCCATTTTTTTTACGTTCTCTCTTTCTAAATGCTTGCGAAGTGCCACAAAATATGGACTATTTATTAAAAAATCTAGCTCATGTTGCATTTTAAATTGTGTTTTTATTTAAATCAAAAACACTTTCCTGTTTTTAATCATGCAGATGTTTTCGAGTCCTTCCAAAGTTGTTAGAGAAAATTAAAACAGTAAGCTGCATCAGTTTGTCTGATTTTACTAAACTTATTTACCAAAACGAACAAAGTTTTTATTAGAGGTTGGCTTTGCGAGTATTTTTCATCTCATTGTTAGAAACTAGCGACACCATATTTTATTGTCTGAAAACAGACGAGATAAAAACATTTAGTTATGTTGAAAATTATAAATAATCTCATGAGCACAGTCAGGAACTGTCAGCTCAGCAGAAAAACTGATATTTTTCTAATTCTGGTGGAAGTTCTGCACAGAGCATGAAAGTAAGCGACGCGTTTATTAACTCATGGTAAACTCTGCTCTTGCATGCTTGTATTAAGTTATCATTGGGGATTAAATTCATAAAATTATTGCAATACAGCCGGAGAGATTAACTTTTTCTGTTGAAATATAAAAATGACTTAAGTTCGTGTCCTTTTTGGGCCCTGGAGCCACAGGTTGCAGACCCGTGGTGAAATCAGGCACGAGCAGAATCTCTGAGTTGAATCTGCTGCTAAACGTGAAAGAGAAAAAATGAAGCCGTCATCAGGAATAAACGCTGAGGATCACGAACGGACGTCTCCACCTCAAACACATTTTACAACAAGTTTTTAATTTCAGGACACGTCAACGATCGCTACGAGAAAAATATTCAAACTCTGTGATTTTTATTTTTCCACTTTAAAGCCTCTAATTACTAGAAGAGCCCAGTTTGTTGAGCTAAGAGCCGTCGCAGCTGTGCTTCTTGAACTGCCGCGAGTCGGAGAAGCCGCGTCCACACTGCTGACACGAGTAGAGCTTCTGGCCCGTGTGGATCTGCAGGTGGGACTTGAGCTGGTTGGACTGGTGGAACTTCTTCTGACAGTACATACATTCGAAAGGTTTCTCCCCGGTGTGGATTCGCACGTGTCTGTAGAAGTTGCCGTCCGTCCTGAAGGCCTTGCCGCACTGATCGCACTTGTACGGTTTCTCTCCCGTGTGAATGCGCTCGTGCTGCTTCAGGCTGGCTGTGTGGAAGAACCTCTTCCCACACACGTCACAAACGAACGGCTTCTCCCCCGAGTGGCTCCGCAGGTGGTAGCTGAAGGAGTACTTGCTGTGAAAAGCCTTCCCGCAGATGCCGCACTGGAACTCCTTGTGCTCGCTGTGGCCCTTCTCGTGGAGCTTGAGCGAGCACGCGGAGCTGAAACCCTTCAGGCAGACTTTGCAGCTGAACGGTTTAACCAGCGACTTGTTCTGCCGTCTGGTCAGGAACAGACCCTCTGAACACTGGGACTTGTCGGCGTGCACAAACTTCTGATGGATCTGCAGCCTGCAGTTGAAGAGGAAGGTCTTCCCGCAGAGGTCGCACATGAACGGCTTCCTGGCGCCGTGGATCAGCATGTGGGACTTGAGCTTGTTGTTGTCGGAAAAGCTGATGCCACAGTCCTGGCAGGTGAACGGTTTCTCCCCCGTGTGGAGGCGGAGGTGCCTTTTCAAGTTGTTGTTGAGGTTGAACCTCGCGCCACATATGTGGCACGTGAACGGCTTCTCTCCCGTGTGGATCACTTTGTGTCTTTTCAGAGCGGTGCCGGTCCGGTACGAGCGGCTGCACAGGTCGCAGGAGAACGGCCGGTCGCCCGTGTGCTTCCTCTTGTGCACGGTGAGCGAGTGGGCATACTTGAAGGACTCCTCGCACATGGTGCATTTGTACTTCTTGGCGTTGGTGTGGACCTTCTGGTGGAAGCGCAGGGTGTCCTTGCTCTTGAACTCCTTCCCGCACGTGGCGCAGCTGAACGGCCGCTCCTCCGAGTGCACGGCCAGGTGGCACCGGAGCTGCACCGACGTCTTGCAGGTCTTGTCGCAGAACTGACACTTGAACAGCTGGTTCTTCTTCTCGTGGCGCAGAAGGTGGTTTTCCAGAGACTGCTGGACCCTGAACGTTTTCGCGCACTGGTCGCAGGCGAACGGCTTCGGTGGTTTGGACACCTGGTGACGTTTGAGGTGGTTCTGGAGCGACTGCTCCTTCTTGAAGGACCTCTTACAACAAACACAAGGGAAGGGCAGCGGGGCTTTCGTCGACTCGTGACGCAGAAGGTGATTTTCAAGAGACTTCTTCTCCAGGAAGCTTCTGCTGCACTGCTCACATGGAAAAGGCTTTTTGTGGACCTTCATGTGTTTCTTCAGATCACCTTTCCAGTGAAACCCGGTATCGCAGAGCTCGCAGAAGAACCGCTTCCCCGTCTGAGACTCTGTTCTTCTGAGACTTCTCCCCGGCACCTCATCCAGCTTCACTTGTTTCTCCTCTGAGAGGTTGTCAGAAGAAACTGGAAGTGAGGAGGTACAAGACACGTCAGTAAACTCGTATTTGACACCTGGACCCGTTCGGTTCTGGCAGCTTCTCTCATACCTCCTTCAGTTTGATCACTTCCTCCTCTCGTTTCCCCTGAGGGTCCGTCCTCGATGGAGTTCTGTGATGGCTGTAAAGACAAAGATTTCACTTTAACTGCACGTTTCTTCAATGTTGCACCTTCAACACAGATCTAAGAACGTGAAACATAATAATGTCTTATAATAAAATAATAAATTTTTTGGTTATAGTTTGACTTTATGTCCTTACAGACAGAGCGGAGACACCAAACCTTTTCCTGAGTGAAGTCCAGACCACCGACGATGCTGGAGTCTGGACTGGGTGCGTCCTGAGGTGCAGACTCAGGGGACCGTGGGAGTTTCAGGTCCAGGTCCAGCATCAGCGTTTCAGAGACGTTTAGAGAAGGCAGGGTGGTCTGAGTGACGACTTCGTTGGCGCCCACCACCAGCACCGTGGAGGCGGAGGGGATCGAGCTGATAAAGATCTCCGGAGCTGCTGCGACTGCGGAGACCGTCACGAAGGAGGTCGGGGACCCGGGGACGACCTCAGTGCCTCCTGCTGAAGCTAAAGGCGAGTTTGGGGCGAGGTCTTGGTCAGATTTAACCCCCGTCTGAATGGAGGGGACAGACGTCTGACATCCTCCTGAGTTCAAAGACACAAATTGTCTCAAAGTTTCAGACATCTAAAACTTACAAGTTCAAACTACAACTTTTACAGTTTCAGGTCCGCAAACAAATGGACCAAACACGAGACACTTTGGCCTCAGTTACAGGAACACAACAAATTACAGGCACAGCAGGAGCACGTCACCCCCACCCCATTTCATTTCACCCAGAGGCTCAGTGGGATTAACCTGTATAAATAAAGGTTGAATGAATTTAAAGCCAGTCTTAGTCTGAGGTCATCTTGTGGTTAGAGATGATGTCACATTGTGGTCCAACCTTACAATAACTTTTGGTGTAATCTCATGCTGATGATCTGGGAGTGCAATCATTTTTGTGTTTCTCTAAGGACAGCTGGCTGTGGCAGCCATCTTGAATCAGATTAATCCTACATGCAATGATTACTTTCTGAAAGTTTCACCAAAATGTCTCTAATTATTACAGCAACGATGGAAAGTTGATTTATGACCAAAACAAGGCGTGATCTCTGTCAGTAGTTCACCACCTGACCAGTTGGGAGTGACGTCATCCTCTCACCTGTAGTTGAACCGAGAACCACCTGCAGCATGTCCGCAGGCTCCTCCTGGGTCTTGCTGCCTCCTTCACTGATGGTCTTCAGCTCCTTCTCCAGCTGCTCCATGTCCCTGCCCAGCTGACCCACCCTGGCCTCCAGCTCCTGCTCCAGCCGCCCGGCTTTCCTCCGCAGGACGTCCTCCAGCTGCTCCACCTTGGCCCGCAGAGCCTCGTTCTCCTCGCACAGCTCCGAGCAGAGCTCCGCGAACACCGTTTGGATCCGAGCCACCAGGCTCATCTCTATCTCCCGGATCTCTCCGAACCTCAGCCTCTTCTGCTCTTCCCAGTCCCAGTCCGGCGCCTCTTTCGCCCAAACATCCCTGAACGCAGACACGGTGGACCGGATGGCGACTTCCACCACAGACGCCACTTCTCTGCCGAAGCGCGCCTCCATTTCCTGGTTCAGATCCGAAACTCAGCTCGTTGAAAAAACACGCGTCGTACATTTAACCTTAAATACAAACTAAAACTGGTTAAAGTTCGAATCTCGACGCAACGACTTTCCTTAGATCTCCTGTCAACAGTAACGTTCGTTTCCCTGTAAACGGTGCGTCAACGAAAATGTTCCGTACTTTACTTCCGCTTTATCTTAGAACCGTGACGAACGTTCCGCGATATCGAATTACCGCCCCCTGCTGGCTGCGGTCACAATTACACGTTCACGTTTAGACAGGAAATCAAATAAATCCATTAAAAGTAGAATAAAAACATTCAGATTTTGTTTTTAATTTTCCACTGTATTTTTATGGTATTTACATATTTTTCTAATACTCTTGACTGTGATGGTTTTGTCCTCTCTCAGTTTACTTTTCATCCAGAGACATTTTTTCACTGGTTTCCCTCCTGGGCCGGTTCCTCCACAGCCCTGCCACAAATAAGAACCAAGACGTAGGTATCTGTTTTAATCTTATGAGAACCAATCATATGTGTTTTTAAAATTTATTTATTTTGGGATGTTAATATCTATTTTTATTAAGAATTTTGTTAATTTATAATTTTATTTTTCACTTCTTTTTACTTGTCATCTCTTTTTTTTTATTTTCTGCAGACCTGTCACCTAAAGTTCCTGATTTAAAAGGTATATTTATGTGAATTTCATTATATGTTGTTAATTCTTTTCCATATCTGTTTGTCGTCTCTGGATAAAATGATTAGTTTTCTAAATTTAAATGACACAAAACTGGATCTGAAGTGGATTTATGATTTGGACTTGTGTTTTTTTTCTAGTATACAGTGCTCTAATGTGACTTTTGGTGCTGTATAAACAAAACTGAACAGAACTGAAATTTCAAATACAGTATTAGAATTAAACACAGAGAGAAATAAATATTTTTTCCTATGAACGAGACCACAAACCCAGTTTAAAGGCGTCATACAAAAAACACAAACAAATTTTGAGTATCACAATCCGTTTTTATCAATTCAAAGAATCATTTGTACAGAGCCAGTGATTTACAGCGGATTATTTAATCCAGAACGGGTCCATTCATTCACCTTTGCTCATGTTAGTGTGGCCCGGTGGTTCGGTGACGGTACAGTGGACAAACGGGACTTTCGGACATGCAGCGGTTCTGTTCTGTCAGTCTTTCATGCAACCTCTTGGTCCTGATGCGGTTGTGTGGATCAGCTCAGACTCAGAGCAGAGAAACACAACGAAGACCAGAGGCAGATTTCTCAGCTCCATCATGAATAAACTTTGTTTTCTCAGATGTGACTTCCTGCTGTGTAGGCAGGTGGACCGGGCAGGCCGGGGGTCAGGTGGCCAGTGGTGCTCGGGGCTCTTAAGGGTCAGAAAGTTGCACAGACTTTCTGCTTCTGAGTCTTTGGCAGGTGGTACAACGTTCGCCTAACTTTAAGAAAAATCTGCTTTAAGTTGGGAGAGTTTCTGCAAAGGTCCACGAGTCTGATGTTTCCTGAAGCACTCGAACCAAAGACACGAGACAGCTGCGGAAAATGCTGAGCTGTATTAATATTTCTGCAGAAATTAACCGTTTGCATTCGGGTGTTGAATAACGAGACTAATTCCACGAGTCCTAAGATGGTTCATAAGAACAGCGCTCACTCAAATCTGACATTAATTCCTTTTAAACTGGGTAATTTATAAGAACCGTGGTCAGTTACACACGGAGCTTTAAAAAACCAAGACGGAGAAATAAACGCACACTTCATTCAGTGTCCTCTGAGCCCTTTGTTGAAAGATATTTTCTGATCGGTTTGTTTCAGGCAGTGTGTTTGTTTAAATGATGAATAAAACCCCTGATGTGAATTTTGATCTCTCTCCGAGTGGTTAGAAAAGAATAAACCAACATATTAGAAAACAAATTCAACCCTGACTACAGTGCATACATTAGGGCAGCAGCAAACTTTATTATGCATTAAACTATTTTAAATCTGTTTTATTTGACGTTGTGATGTTTAAGATCACTCATAAAAAGTCAGAAAACAATAAAAAACAAAGCATTAATTAAATGTTTTGATCATAATTTCAATAATTTACAGATTAGAAACACAATTCCTCATCTGTTATTTCCTGTTTTAAGCATCACTTCTTATTCTGGACTTCAGTTGTAAAAAGCTCAAACAGGAAATTAAAAACCTTTAATTTAAAGGCCTCTGACGAAACTCTTCCCACCGGTCTTGATCGTTTGTCCAGAATCTGCTGGATCCCCAGAACCACTGATCACCTGGCCTCCGCTCTGCAACAAGCCGGCGTCTCTTTAGTGCAAAAGAAAAGTTGCATAAAGTCTCGTGGACATCATCATCATCATCGTACGGACAACATGAATCCCTGAACACATGGTCAAACATTAGACACCACTTCACTGCCACGTGTTCGAACCTTCGGTTCTTCTGCTTTGAAGAAACACAGACGCTGCCTTTCTTTAACAGGCGGCACTTTTCTTCTCACGGCGTCCATGTTCAAGTCTTGACCGTTTCTGAAAGTCCTTTCATGAGAGCCGAGGAAGCATTTTAACAAAAACCATCCGTCCGTTTCCAGAGTGGACAGAAAACAGCGACTATGAATACATGAACGATACATAAAAAGGAGTTTATTCGTCGTCATATCTGCGGCTGACAGGCGGATGTGAACGGGACACGTAGCCGGCTCCTTTCAAAACGTTTTCCCTGCAGTTTTCGCCTGCGTGACGTTCAGCAGCAGCTAAAGACGGTTTGATACGTCGCTGGAGCCTGAAGGGCTCACTGCTGTCACCTCTGAAAGTGTTTTTGTGTCCCACATGCAGGAAAATGTTTGCACTGATCTGACATTCACACCCGACGCAGACGCATTCAGTATAAAAATAACAAGTAGCAATACACACCCTGAATGCACCAAGTACATAGCCTGAAGTACCAGGTGCACACCTGCTAATTACATCACCAGGTAGGTACAAACCAGGTATGTAGACTAGAGTACCAGGTACATACCCAATACTTACCTGTGCGTATCCTGAAAGTACCAGATATGTATCCTGTAAATACCAGGTAGGACACAGTAAGCACTAAGTACCAGGTACTTACAGTCTATTAAGCATGCAAGCAACAGTTATATATCCAGGAAAAATGTAGTACTTGTTCTGCTACAAAGCCTGTAAGTACCAGGTATATACCAAGTATATGGCATGTAATTAACTGGTACTTACAGGCTGCATAGTATGTAAGTACTATATGTAGTTAGAATGTAGTAGATAAGTAAGTACCTGGTACCTAGTACAATGTACATAGTATGCGTTTACCAATAACTTATTGAGTACATAGCTTTATTCACCATGTATGCATCCAGTACTTAACTAATACACAGTACTTACAAGGTACGCAATCAGTTTACCAAGTACTTACTGGGCATGCAGCCTCAATTAGCAGGTAGCTGGTACTGGGTACTTACAGGTGATTTACCTGGTACTTTATGTATTGCTGCTTAAAAAAAAAAGTTCTCAAGACATTTTTAGATGAACCTAAACGAAGGTCAAAGTTCAGAGAAAGATTTAAAGTCGTTGATTGAAAAAAGCTAAAAAAATAAACAGCCAGAGATCATAAAATACAGTTTAGAGCTTAAAGCGACGACCTTTAACCCCCAAAACATTAATATGTTAGAAAAACTAACCTGCTCGTGAAGCATGAAGTAAATTTACCTTGCAGGTAAAAACAGCTTTGTTTTCTATAAACTAACGAATTAAATTATACTTAAATAAACTGCTCGTGTGTTTTTCTGTTTACAAACTAAACACAAAGCAAAAATGAAATCTAACGGGTTTAAGTTTTAAATTATTCACGCGACAGAAGAGGGGCCAAACACATTAAACACTGTATCTATAAAAATAGCTTCGGCTGGAATTTAAATAAAAAAATTATAAATATCAGAACGTTAATAAATGTTTTCAAACTCCGCTCTGCTTCCTGTCGATGTGTCGGTTTATGGCTTCGTGACTTTCTACAGGGAATGAAAGGAACTGAAATGCAGGCGACCGTCCTTCCTCTTCGAGCAGAAACATGCAGTCGGGAAGTTTTAGGCTGTTTGATGGTTCAGGTTCAGGGCTGGGGGGTCGGTTCTGGGGTCGGACGGGTGGTTTCAGGGTTAGGGGTCTTCAGAAATACAAAAAATAAAGAATATAAGTGCGTAGATGTGGGTTTGAGATGTGGGTGCGACTTATCTGGAAGACCGAGGCGAGGACAGCACACGGTAAGAACACGCCAACATAACCTGAGAGCTATGGACACACACGCACACATGTGCACGTTAAAGAGACTTTTTTCTCATTTTCTTTAAAACACAAAGAACAGATGCAACGATCAAACCCAAACTGAACGAGTAATAAAAAAAGATGAGGCCAACTTTCAGCCCCAAAGGCCTCATTCATTAAAAACAGCAGATTTTGTGCTTCAGACCAAAACTAAACGTGTGGCAAACACAACAAGTGACTACAAGTCAAGTCATTTTGTTATATATAAAAATATAAATATTCTCTAAAGTTCCTCAACATGTGACCGCTGTAACTTTATGTTGATTTATCAACTTATACAACAAAACGATATTCTGATGAATGAGGCCCCTGGGAACCGGAGCGTTCACAGATTTCTGATCCAATAACTCGAGTCTTGCAAATCAGACGGAGAGCTGCGGGTTTTATGCCACATAATAAATAAAAATAATAATAAATTGTCAATTCTGCAGGAAAAAGGTGATATTTCCGATTCTTTAGGTTTATGCAAGAACAAATTTCTCCTTTTTTAATAAAGGATTTCTGCTCTTTTCTCGACTTTAACCTCCCAAGAATCAGAATTAATGCTTGTGTTTATGGCGCTGCTCATGAACTAAATAAAAACAGCAGAAAATCTTTTTTTTTTTAACAGCAGTGCATTGTGGGAGATGAGACGACATGGCCAACAAAAAAAATAAAATCCTGCCTCTGTGTTTTGGCATGGTTTCATTCTCTTCTGATGTGAGGAGTAATATGAGATGAGACGTCACAGACAGACAGACGAGACTAACGGACAGACGCAGCTCATGTGCAACATGAAGCAAAGAGCTCCGTTCAGTCAGGAACCGGAGCTGCTGCAGTTCTCTGACTCCATGTGCTGAAAGAGACCAGATCAGAGCGAGCGCTGGGCTCGATCCTCCGTTTGTCCGTCCAGACGCAGCTGCTTGGTGGGCCGTGTCGGTGGTTGTTAGTGGGGGGGCTCCAGCGCCCATTTACTGTTCACACATTTGATCCCAAACAATCTGCCGCTCACTTCTTCTTACTGGACTTCTCAGAGCGTTTAGCGTCCGACTTGCCGCCTCGCTCCGACTTCTCCGATCGTTCTCCTCTCTCCTTCTCCGCCCGCTCTATCCGATCCGCCCGGTCGGAACGCTCGCCGCCTCGCTCTGACCGGTTGTCCACCTTGCTGCCGTCCCGCCGCGTCCCCTCGTCGGTGGATGAGGTAGTTGGTTGGGGCTGACCCCATCTGGCGATGTCCTCGTGCTCTGAGATGCTGGTGGCGATGATGCTCACCCAGGCTTTCAGGTCGTCCTGTGGACGGGAGGACAGACGACCAGCGTAAGCTTCACCGCGCATGTCTGTTGTTTGTGGTGTGCACGTAATGTCGTCAGTGTCTCACCTCGTCTTTTGCATGAAACAAAAACTCACTGCCGTCCTTCGTTCTGCAGTGAGAGGAGAAACGTAATGGTGAAGATTCAAGTTACAAACAATCAGATGTTTCCCTGTAACTTTGTTAGTTTTTAACTTAACAATAAAAACCTGTTCAGAGAAAATACTGGATCAGACACCTCTGAGGTACGGAAGAAACGTAGAAACATCAGAGCTTCATGGAAATGTAAAAAAAATCAGTTAGAGCCTGAGTTTCCATGAAGGACTGCACATCACCCGCCATTTTATTTTTTCTCTCTCTGTCCTCCGGTGAAACCAGACGTGTCTCCCTGTCTCCCCCCACCCACTTCCCTGCTGCGCTCTTTTGTCCTGTGAACCCTTAAAAAGCCTCTTTTTTTTCTGCATACCTCTTAATTCGAAGGATCAGCTGGTCTCTCAACAAAATCGATCAACTTCTCCCGACAGGAGTCAGGGTAAGGAGGACCCTCTTACCTCGACGGAAACATATTGGATTCATGATGACAACTGGTTTTTGCTGTTTGGCTGGTGAATTCTGGATTGTCTACAAATTCGTGTGGATGTGTCGAAGCTCGACAGCGCTCAGAATGAATGTGGGAAGCTGCAGCAGGGAGCTGGAGCAGCTGTTATCAGGACTGTGAACTTTCTGGTAGTACTCATGAACGGTGGGAATAATCTTGGAGAAGCTGTGAGCTCGACTTTTGGAGTAAAGGATCAATTCGGCTGTTTTGGAGTTCCATCAGAGAATATATACTAGCAAGACTTTAAAAAGGCAGAAACAGCAACTCACGAGTTCTGCCTGACCCAAACTGTGGCCTTGACGCCGGACTTATCTCGACTCCTCCTGGAATGTTTGGAAAACAACAAAGATGCTTTGACTGTCTCCTCACCTCTCCCTTCCCCAAGGCCGTGGACATGTGACAGAACCTCAACTGAGCTGATGATGAACGTCACCTCTTATCTGGACAATGGCTGAGGGGGGGCTCTGGACTATGCTACGACCTTCCCTTAAAATTCAATGTCTTCACCGGCCTATATGTAAATATATAACGTCTGTTTATGTTGCTTTGCTGTGGTAGGTTTTTTTGATGCCTCAAATCGTGCCCTGTCTAGGACACGGTGTGAGAAATCTTTTTTATACCGTCTCTCCTCATGTTTTCTTTCCTTTTCTCATCTAAGCAAAATATTATTCTGAATAAGAATAAGAAGGCCGCGCTTTCTATAGTTGCAGCTTTGTGCACTCCGCCCATCGTTCGGACGACTGTACGTACATGTTCGCGTTGTATCTCGGTGCAATGATAATAAAGTTTATTTTGATTCTTCCTGTGAATGAATGCACATCACCCGCCATCCTTCCTGTGAAGGAATGCACATCACCCGTCATCCTTCATGCCACAGTTCGACACTCACTGACATCAACTCTGGTTGAAAAATAAAAAAAACTGCTGCTTTGGTTAAACCCTGAAAGGTACATTTTGTATATATTTTAATCTGTCAGATTATCAGTTCGCACTTGGATCTTGTGATGTGAACGACTCTCAGCTACTACCACACCTAATTTAAACCTGATCTGTAAATTTCCCGCAGTTACAGACATTTTCGTGTAGTCTACAGGCGATCAGCGGTGGTGGCCATCTTGAATGGTGTTGAATCAAAATGTCATTATAAATACAGAAGTATTAAAGCAGCGCCTCACTTCAGCGTGAACACGTTCTTCTTCTTCTTGTAGCCGTTGGTGATGTCGCACTGGCAGTGGGAGAGGCTGAGCAGCGGCTCGTTGTTGTAGGGCGTCACCGTGTTCTTGGCGTCCTTGTAGAAACCGAGCTCCCCCTTGTTCAGCACGCAGTACAGGTTGACCCATGACCTGCTGTGGTGTGGGCAGGTGGGAGGGGGTGGGGTGGGGGGATGGAAGCACAGGTGGAGGGGAGAAGGTGAATGTGAGTGGGGCGGGGGGGAGGGACGGAGGTCGGAAGGGGAAATTGGGAGGAGTCAGGAAAAGCTGCAGAGTGGCCGTCGCTAGGCTAACACCTGACTCACCTGGCCAGAGCAGACAGGTAGGTGGGCGGGATGGACCAGCCCCAAGAAGGGAGGAGGAAACACACTGCTGAACAAACACAAATGAACGGACGGACACACAGATGGAGGAGGTGGGCAGGCATGGATGGATGGTCACATGGATAGATGGAAGCATGGATGGACACATGGATGGATGATGGATGGATAGATGATGGATGATGGTTGGATGTCAGGGGCGGGGCCTACGTACAGCTTCCTGTGTGACGCCTCAGTGTGACTCACCTTGGAGGAGACAAGACAAACAGCCAGCAGCACCGCGGGGGGAGGAGGAAGAAGACACAGAGGAGTTTGGTTAAATGCCATCTTGGCCACTCAAAGGTCTAAGACCAGGGTCTGTCCAGTCCTGGTCCACAAGGACCAGTCGACCAGAACTGGACAGGGTGCTGATTTTTCTTGTCTCAGTGTGACGACGTGCACAGCATTCCACATCAGGAGCAGACAGAGAACTGCACGTACTGTGCAAAAGTTTCAGGCCTTTTCGGTCTTTGCGTAGTGGTCCAGCGGTTTGGCGTACCTGCAGCGAAGCAAGTACGGTTAAACTCCTACAGGAATGCATATCGCCCGCCAGAGATTTACATCGAGATCATCTTACGTTGAGACATGATGGCGTTGTAGCCGTTGTGGTCAACCTTTGAAAATAAACGTACGCTCAATCTCCAGGTTGCATGTGATCTGTCTGTGCTCAGCTTTCGTGTTGGGGACGACACTCGGCTACTACCACCCCACATTTGAGCTCAACAGCTGTGAAACTTGAGCTTAGCCATCAGTAAAACTGCTGTAGATGTACACTCAACTATTACTTTCTGCACGTTTTTGTTATAAATTGTCTGCTGGGTTATGAGATATTTTGCTAACAGACCAGCAAAAGAGCACAAATACAGTCACAGGCATTTACATGCTGGCCCAACATTATTAATGTAGCGATTTGCTGCTTCCTGCAGCTTATGAGCGTGTTTAAATCGAACGCCGTCTTTAATCGTTCTTTTCAAACACGAAGACGGAACAACTTTTCTGCCCACGTCCAAACAAAGAGCGTCTCTGACTCAGAGAGTGATTCTGCTGCAGCTCATTTTTTTATCGCCAACGTAACTCAGGGCAGACTTGTTTAAATACACGCCTGAAACGTGTGCACAGTAAAGAGCTTCACCAGCAAGAAGCACGTGTGCAGATTATTATCCTGATTTAAAACCTTTTAAAGTTAGAAAAAACTAACTACATGATGTTTAGTAATAGAAATAAATTAAGTCCCATTTAAAATTGACAGTATTAAAATTCATAGACTTCATGAACTAAAATTTTTGTGTCGTTATTGATGAGAAGCTGACGTGGAAATCTCATGTAAATTACTTAAGAATAAAAATAGCTAAATCAATTGCATGACTGTATAAAGTGAAAGAGTTTTTGAATGACAAAGCTTTGTATATATTGTACAATGTAATGATTGTTCCATATTTAATCTATTGTATTGAAGTCTGGGGAAAAGCGTGCAAAACAATTACAAACCCTATTTTTATTTTACAAAAAAGAGCTATAAGAATTATTAGTAGGAAGTGCTATGGTCACCCAATAAATATATTATTTCATCAGTTGAAATTATTAAAATGTTAAGATTTGGTTGAATATAGTATTTTACAAGTCATGTATAAAAAAAAAAAATATTACCCCCAAATATTAAATTAAAATTTGTTAAAAAAGAGAGTCGTAATAACCCTAAGGGAATGGAAATGTTTGTAAAACCTCCATTTAGAACTAATCTGAAGGAGCTGTGTTGTAATTCAGGGAATAGGATTATGGGATTGACTTAATATCACCATAAACATTTCTAAAACAATTTATATGTTTAAAAAGATGATTAAGTTAAAGTTCTTGGGAAGGTATAGGACCAAGTGAAGGATGTCTAATATTTTTGTTTTCACTTTGGAGATTGTTCAATCCTAAATTGTTGTTGGTTTGAAATTATTTTATATATTTTTTAAATAAGGGGCATATATTATAAGAATTTTCTTCTTCTTTCTGCACCCTTTTCATTCATTGTTTTTCTTTTTAACGGATTAGTTTTGTTTCTTATGTTTCTTTTAAATGAACGAATAAAATAAATAAAATTAAAAACCAGGTCCAGTAGATCCAGGACCAGAGAACAACGACGTGCTCAGCTGTCCACATTATGAAAGCTGGCCCACCATATGTTCTAGTTTTTATTTTCAGAGGAACATGAAGAATAAACCCTTTGAGACTTGTTTTATGGACTTTCTAGGACAGAGTCCCAGCGTGGGTCTGCAACCTTTACAATCCAAAAACACATTTGTGCCTCTTAGATCACAAAGTTAAACGTGTCCAGAACTCTAAAACATGCTAGAACTGCTAGAACTCATCAACCGGCGGGCCGTGGGCCACTTCCAGCCTGCTGGGGGGACCTCCTCTGGTCGGTGGGCGGGGTGACCTTTGACCTACACAGTAGGCTTATTCTGCACAAGACAATATAACTCAAGTGTTACATAAAAGTAAATTTTACATTTAAAACATCTATTCAGAGTTGTTGATATTTTATTTTATATAACAGAAAATTATATTTTATGTATTTTTCAGTCAGGTCATCTGGACAGTTTCTTTTATTTGCGCTGAAACGTTTCACCTTCAATCCAGAAGGCTTCATCAGTCAAGAAACACACAACAAAATGATTCTTCCCCCAACAGCTTACTCCAAAGTGGAACAAACCAGTTCTGCTTGTGATAAGATGGTCTCTATGGTACACCCCTCTTCCATTGTCGACCCGCTTCCTTGTTGACAGTCGTGTCAAAGTGGTTGAAAACAACAAAGTCCATGCTCAATAATCCAGATATACAATCCAACATTTTTCAGTCAGGCCAACAAAGAAACTGTCCAGATGACCTGACTGAAAAATGTTGGATTGTATATCTGGATTATTGAGCATGGACTTTGTTATATTTTATGTAACAAAGGAAAATCTGCTTTAAAGCTTTGAAATATGAAATTAAAACAGTAAGAAAATGCAGCCTATAAATATAATTTTTATCTGTAGAAAAACAAGTAAAATTCTACATTTGATAGCTAAATATAAAAATTAGTTTTTTTGGCTAACTGGCTATCTAATCAATGTGTTTAGCTGCTTGTATTAGGAGTTTTATTCACATGTTTAACAAAAGGAAAGTAAATTAGTATATTTTGTTATTGTGAGAGAAAATTAAATCTTATTTATTTAAACATTTATTGGTCAAAGTTCAAACAAGCTTTGCAGACATCCACATGGGAACGCTAATGTGGACAAATTATTTTTGTGCATTTAAGTAATAACACACTAACTGAATTGTCTGAAGTTTAGGGTAAATTAAAATGCAACAAAATCAGCTTTTGCACACCTTTGACTAATGATAGTTACTTTAAGGAAAAAAAAAAACATATATATTTATTCAAAACTTAAAACAAGAATTCACCGGTGAATCCAAAACACAGCAACTAAGACTTTAGTGGATAGATTCATGAAAATCTTAGCATTGATGGAAGTTTTCACCTAAAAAAAAGTTTGATTTTTCTCAAGGCTTTGAAAATGTTCGCTGAACAGAAATAGTGAGTTTTTTTTAAAAATATAAAGTACCCTGTATGTAGTTTTTTGAAACTATTGAAGCTATTTGAAGCATCCCAACATGGGCACTGTAAAGTATTAGCAGAATAATAACGTGCACACCAGCGTCTTTCATATCTAAATGAGTGGCGATGGAGCAAAGACCGCTGGAATCTCAGCGTTTCTCCTAAACGGCCGGCCGGTTACTCTCCCACTAAAGGTCCGGCTCAGGGAGCAGACAGTCGGCAGCCTTTCAGAACCATGCTTTACCTCGTCATGTACATAACGGGGCATGTACATGTGGCACATTCATCCACTGCCATGAGCGGGCGCATGAGCGGGACTCATCCTATGCTGGAACTGGATGGGCTTTCAGCCGTGCGCGCTCAGTCCAGCCACCAGAGGGCAGCGAGGCTTCGTTCCTGGTGTCTCCGGAGGAAGCAGGATCTGTGGAGGTCAGCGTGTGTGTGCGTGCGCATGTGTGTGTGCGTCTGCTTATGAAGAACCACCAGTGAAGCACTTAAAGCATCAACATGCACAAAGTTGTCTCATGCTGTGGAGTTTCTTAATTAACGCAACTGTTTTCTAGGGCTGGACGATATGGCCAAAACTTTTATCGCGATATTTTTCTTAATTTTGGTCGATAACGATATAATTACAATATCGATATAAACAATATAAAAGCTTCAGAAAAACTGTACAAACTGTACAAATAAATTAACGTTCACCTTATTTTTGTATTTAGCCTTCAAAGAAATTTGAAATCACCATCAAATCAACATAAAACTCTCCACTTTGTCAATATTAATAGTTTTAACTTTAAACAACAACATAACCCTAACCAGATGTTTGTTGCATTGGTTTCTCTTTTGATACAGCTGTGGGTGTTTCGGGGACACGTTGGCTCAGACGTTTATTGTGTTTCATCTTGTAACTCTCAGCAGATTCTATCGAGTGGAAACGTGGAACAAGTTAGACGTGTTCCTACCGCTAGTTGGAACGACATTTTGCAGCACAAACCTGCAGTTTATCGGAGCTTAGAAAGCCGAAGCACTTCCACACCGCTGAATTAGTCTTTCCTCTCTTATCAGTTACGTCATCTGCTTTCTCTTCGCTTGTGAAAGCTTGTTCAGTCACATTCTGACGGTCATGGGAACTCATTTTGAAGCGGAAACGTAACGCGCGTTGGAGCTTTAGCCTAGCCTGCTACCGCTGACTCCTTCGAGCTGTGGTGTACGTCACCACGCACTGACGTAGTTGTGCCACGCCTTTTTTCTGTTCGGGTTGAAACTGAAGCGGCCGCTTCAACCAGATCAGAAAAAGAAATGTGTCGGCGAAACGCTGTAATCATATCGTAATGTTTTTCAAAAATATCGAAACCGTTATTGAATAAAAGTATATCGTGATACATATCAATATCGAATTATTGTCCAGCCCTACTGTCTTCACATTTTAATTCTAATAAAAACTGTTTTAGATTTCCAGAACAAGAGCATTTTCTAATGTGGCTGTAAACTGCTAATCCACACGCGGAACGTGAAGGAAAACACCGAACAACCAACTAAAGCATTAGCTGAGCTACCTAATTAATAAACAACACAATAACCCAGTTTGAAAAGTAACTATAATGGATTAAGAGTGATTTATGTAATTAGAAAAGAGAGCACATTTTATCTGCTGATCAAAACTACATCCGAACGTTGTGATGGTGGCAGCTTGTAAGGATCAAGTATCAGTTGAACATGTCCGTCATGCAGCTTCAATCAAGCGTGTTAGCTCCGTAACCCAACATGCTAAAGTCATGCCACAGTCGCCATATTGATGGATCAGAATAACCATTAGGTGCAACAAATGCTAGAAGTGTTAAACTCCAAGCAACTTCCTCAGGTATCAAACTTTAACAAGCTCATGGGCTTTGATTTTATTTCAGAGTTCAGACTTCTTTCATTTGGATACGCGTTGTTCCTGGCGGTTGCACCTGCACGGCCCTGAACACCCACCTGTTGGTGCTCTTCTTCGTGCTCTCGATGTCCAGCTTGCGGAAAAGGAAGCCCTCGTGGTGTGCTGTGTGTGTTGGAGGTTGGGGGACGGCTGGGCTGCTCTGAGCTGGCGCAGACCTGGACCTCCTCGTGGTCTCTCCTGGCTCTTTGGGACGAGGGCGGCGGCGCGGTTTGGGTCGGTCCCGCGCTCGAGGCCTGTCGGGACGGGAAGACTTCTCTGGTAGCCCGTTGGGCAGGCGGGGCACCTCACCGCGGGCCTGAGGACAGAGAGGACCACTTCACCAGTTCATCGAACTTTGTTACTTCTCTCTACACAAACAGTAAATGCTAATCAACGGAGTCCATTTTTATTTATTCACAGACTGATACAGTCTCAGGACCTCCCGTCTGTCAGACGTGTCTCTCAGTAAAAAACTGATCCATCTGAAAATGTTAAAAGTAAAATTAAAAACTGACTGAAGAAAAACCAAAGTTGCCATCATTGATCATTGTGTAGGCAATTAGATGTAAATGTATTAGGTTTTGCGATTTGTAGATAATGTAATACACATATGGACATTTTTAGATGTTTTAATTTCTTAGTCACAGTAATTCTAATATTGTAATTTAGATTTTATAATGCTGATATGTTGTATTATTTGTGTTTTATGTAAGTCTATTTACAGTATATTAATAATTTGCTATGATAATTATTGCCTTGTATTAGTGGGTAGAAAAGGTGAGTAAGAGTTTCTGTAATTCATTTTTCACAATTACATTCATGCAATATACATGCACATAAACAAATGTAAATATCACAAAAACTTTTTTTTTACACAATCACTTCATTATACAAAATGAAATATTTCAGCCTTTATTTCTTGTAGTTTTGTTGATTATAACTTAAAATAGTGAAAAACAAAAAGAAACTGAGAATATTCCACAGCCAGATGTTGGCACCTGTGTCAGTGTGGGTCGGTCCTGCTGGAAAATGAAACGATCTCCATACAGCTCGTCAGCAGAAGGAAGCATAAAGTCTCTAAAACGTCCTGCTAGATGCTGCGTGGACTGGACTTTAGAAAACCCAGTGGACCAGCACCAGCAGAGGACATGGACCCAAACCATCCCTGACTGTGGAAACTTCACCCTGGACTTCAACAACGTGGATTCTGGACCTCCACTTTTCCTCCAGACTCTGGGACCTTGATTTAAAAATCTTTCATGTGAAAAGAGAATGCTGGACCACAGAGACAGTCCAGTTCTTTGTGTCCTCAGCAGGTAAGACACTTCTGATGTTGTCTCTGGTTCAGGAGTGGCTGGACTTGAGGAAGGAGACATTTGTAGCTCACGTCCAGGAGTTCATCAGCTGATCAGGCTGTGACACCAGGAGTTTGTAATATTAAAACTCTTCACAATATTCTCATTTTATTTTGGTTTTTCATTATCTGTAAGTTATAATTGGCTTTGTGGGTGCTGTGTTCCTTGACCTGAAACGTGCTTGATACCATCAACCACAACATTCTTCTTGCTAAACTAGCTCATTTTAATTTGTCTAATAGTGCCCTCTGCTGGATGAAATCATATCCGTCTGATAGAAAACAAGCAGTACAAATAGAAAACTCACAATCTACCTTTCTTACCTGCTCAGCTGGAGTCCCACAAGGCTCAATACTGGGACCAATCTTATTTAGCCTATATGTTAATGATTTACCAAATGTTTGCAAAACTGTAAAAATGCAATTATATGCAGATGATACTGTACTGTATGTTCATGGAAAAACAAAAAAATGAAGCTGCTGCTGTGCTTGCTAGCGCTATGTTGCCGGTGTCTCACTGGCTCCAGGACTCGTCTACATCTCAACATTAAAAAAACAGTCTGTATGTTTGTCTCTCGGCTGCCAGCAGATAATGAGCAACCATCTGTGTTAGTCAATGGCGAGACATTAGATGTGGTTGAACAATTTAAATACCTTGGAGTCATTTTTGATTCCAATCTAAATCTCAAGCAGCATGTAAAAAGAATTTCACATATAATTAAACTTAATCTGGCAAACTTCAAAAATATAAGACCTTCTCTGACAACAGAATCAGCAAAGGCTTACATGCAGGCCATGATTCAGCCATATAGCCTATTGTTATACTACATGGTCTCACACTTCAGAGGTCATCATGAAGCCCCTAAAGTCTCTTTTTAAGAAAACACTGAAATTTTTTGACAAAAAGCTTCCACAGTATTATTGTAACATAAATATCATAAATAAGTACAACATTTTGGATTTTGATAGCTATCAGATTTTTATGGATGCTTGCCTGATTTTTAAAGTTTTAAATGGACTTGCTCCTCCTCCTTTAATGTATTTTATAAGTAAAAAAACAAGCACAGTAAACACAAGAGCACTGACAAGAGGAGGTTGTGATGTACAGCGGCGCAGGACTAAATTTGGCCAAATGGTGGTGAAGCACACTGCCAGTTTTCATCAGGAACTGTGGCACCTACTCCAGCTTTAAAAACTCTTTGAAACTTTGGCTGAAAACTAACCAGAAGTGCACTCATGTGTAGATTACTTTGTCTCTTTTCTTATGGTATTATATCTTTATTGTAATCTCATGTTGTGTTATGTTCTATATAGGTGATGTTTGTATTATTCTCTGCTCTTTTGTTTTGTGGGATGTTTCTTGTTCTTACCTGCCTTAGCACAACGGATGAAAATTAGCTACTGTGCTAACTCCGGCATATTTACATTGATGCTTACTGCTGACATGTTGATTAATATGCATTGTCCTAATTTAAATAAATAAATAAATAAATAAATAAAATTACAACAAATAAAGGCTGAAATTTTTCACTCTGTGTAATTAATCTATGTTTTTTTTTTTACCTTTATTTTACCAGGAAGAAATCCACTGAGGTTATTAATCTATTTTACAAGGATGTAATAAATGAGTTTCACTTTCTGAAGTGACTGACAGAAAATATTGAACTTTTTCACCGTGTTGTAATTTTGTTTAGACGCGCCTGTATATGTTGGATTTTTACAGAGTTCCAACACACCTTACAAAAAGATCTGAAGCTCTCGACCTTGACCTCTCTAAGTGGCTTTAAGAATCTGTTGGATTCCTGGCAAGGACCAATGCAGACATGTTCCTGTTTTTAGTTTTCTACATTCGCCTTATAATCCAGCTGTTTTTGTTACTTTTTTGCCATCTTATTTGTAAAAAAAAACAAAACAAAAAAAACAATCTGTTTGCCTTTTTATAACTGTCTATTGCTGTTGTCCATTGTTGTCATCATTCTTTGATGAAATCAGGTCTCTCTTGTAAATGAGTCCTCGAGGCTCAGTGGGATTAAACTGTCTAAATAAAGGTTGAATGAAAAAAGTCCAGACCTGTGCTGCTTCTCTTTCCTGCAGCTGCTCTACAATCTCTGCCATGGTGGATCTCTTCTCTCTGTAAAAGGATTAATAGATTATAAGCCAACTGTAATGCTCAACTTAAAACAACCCTTCAAAGCTAGTCAGTCTCACCCTCCAGCAGAGCGCCGGTCTGACTGGTCTCTGCCGATGTCGTTCTCGCTGGATTCCCGTCTCTCCATCCGGTTCCTGTCCCTCTCTCTCCTCCGGCCATCATGACTCCCCTGGCCCTCCTGCTCGCTGGACGTTTGCCTCTCTAACGTCCGTCTCTCCCTCCTCTCTGCCTGTTCTCGCCACACCTCCTGAGGTAGCTCATCCCTGCGTGCCTGGATCAGCTGCTCGCTCGACAGCTGCCGTTCTATCCTGTGGTCACGGTGATACGTCTGGACTTGAGGCTCGGCTTGGCCGAAGGCGTCAGGCCTGGATCCCCGCGGCCCCCTGGTGGGCTCGCTGTGCAGACGCTCTCGGCCCGGCTCCTGCAGCACCACCTCAGCCATCACCGCCACCTCTGCTCTCTCTGTTCCCATCTCCCTGATCTTTGGCTCTCTCTCCCGTCCCCTCTCTCTCACTTTCTCCAGTCGGCTGGCCACAATCAGCGGCGTCACCGCATCATCCAGGTGTTTGATTTTGGGTTGCCGAAGATACGAGGAGGATTTCACCTCCAGTTCCCTGCCTGCCTGCCCTGGAGGCTGCAGGTGACTCATCACCTTTGTAACCTGATCTCTCACTGTGCTGGCACTTTCTCTCATCTGGTTGGCTGAGACTAACATGGCTGCCGTGGCAACAGACGCAATTGATGAAGGAGCTGGCTGTCCATAACTTGTTTTTACACCCACTACACCACCATGCTGGGCCTTCAGGGTGTGGTGGTAGCTGGAGCCGTTCATCACGGGGGTGTAGTTGGCGACTGTTGACCCCAGTCGCCGAGCCGCAGATGATGGAGAGGGTGTCGGGGTGAAAGGCGACGGAGACGGAGGAGAGCTGGCTTCATTCTGCTCATAGATGGTTTGTCTCAGGATGGGGGAGACAGGGAGGCGCGGGGGGTTTGTTGGACTTCCCGCAGCATCTTGGGGGTCCAGGAAGACTTTACGACCCAACAGAGGGGTTGGGGGTAGCTTACTTTGCTCCGCTTTCAGCTTTTCCACCTGCAAAAAGAAACAGAACCAGCTTCAAAATCATCTTCAGCAAGAGTGAACAATACAGAATTTCTTCCAGTCTTTTTAACTCAGCGCTTTACCTCGCTGATGGTATGGGGGTGCATTAGTACCTTTAGCACAATTAGCTTACAGATCTGTAAAGGCACCATCAATGCAGAAATGTATACACAGATTTTATAGAACAACATGTGCTCCCAACTAGACAACAGCATTTTCAGTGGCATATTTCACAAGACAATAATAAACTGCACAGAGCATCAGGGTGCGGGTGATGACCTATCCTGCCTGCTGTCCAGACGTCACCAACTGAAAACATTTGGCACAACGTGAAACAAAAAACCCATTAGTGACAACCCAGGACTGCTGTTACTGTTCCTAATGTTTGTTGTGTTGACTCTTAAAGGGAGAAACGAGTGGTGATAAGATAGTACCGTGGTGAGCCGGCGCAGTGAGCTGAATCGCTCCTCCCAGGTGGCGGCAGCTTTGCGGAAGGCTTCGTGTCGACGGATGAGCTGCTCTACCTCGTCTACGCTCCCTCCCAGCTCCTTGCTGTTGATCAGCGGCTCCTGAGCGGTCAGCCAGGCCTCCGCCACCATCGCCTCCTGGGCAAACTGATGAACCTCCAGCACTAAGGGTAGAACATGGAAATATGGTGAAGTTCTCCATTTTGTTAACTTGTTCCCCTCTCGAAAAAGATAAATTTCAGGAATGTGAGTGCTCACTGTGCTGCAGGAACTCCCAGTGCTGGTCCCATTTCTCAGACAGCTCTTGTTGCTTCGCGATCACCTTTTCCAGTTTCTCCTTGATCTGAAATTCAGAACCACCAACATATAGATTAGAAAACTCCAGGAATAAAAGTTTTCTGTCTAGTCTTTAATGCAAAACTGAGACAGACCATAAAATGTAAAAAAAATACTTCAAAATGATTTAAGTGGTTAAAAAGACATATTGCATTCCTGAAATGTAGTGATCCGGTTTAAACTACCTTAAACTTGAACTAGAATTCATATTTTTGTTTGTTTATGTAGATGGCACTGCATTTTTGCCACAATTTGAAACATGTTTTCCATCTGATAATGATTGACAGCCGACAGTTATAAGTGTCAGTTGAACTAAAATATTGTTTCTATAATATGAGCCAAAAAAAAATAAAAATAAAATTTAAGACCCACATTAGCTGCAAGAGGCCAAATTTGAGTTTGTCTGATGCAAATGTTAAATTTTTAAGCATTATCAGGCAGAACACATGGCAGGTTGATAATATTATGCATTTGTTGTTATTTATGGGCTCATAAATATGTGGCTCAGTGTGTACAGCTTTTGCCCAGCAAGAAAGTCGCTGGATCAAATCCCATCCAGGGACTTTTCTGGGTGGAGTTTGTAGGTTCTCTCCGTGCTGCATGGGTTTTCTTCAGATACTCCGGTTTCCTCCCACTGACCAAAAACCTGCATTTTTCTTTTTTTTCCCCCCTTTATTTATCCAGGTATTCTCATTGAGTCACAAGAACTCATTTTCAAGAGAGACCTGTTTAGGGAGCAGATGGTGGGGGGATAAGGGCCTTGCTCAAGAGCCTGGAGTGGGGCAAATGAGGGTGGAGGCAGGTGTGGGTGTTTCACCTTTTCCACCCACATTTTGACGTTGACGGTACTGGGAGTTGAACCTGTGACTTTCCGATCACAGGCCCATATTCTCTAACCTCTGCGCCACCACTCCCACACCACATGTTAGGCTGATTGGTAACTCTAAATTGTTCCTAGGTGAGAGTGAGAGAGTGAATGGTTGTTTGTCTCTTTTGTCTCTATGCGTCCCTGTGATGGACTGGAGACCTGTCCAGGGTGTCCCCCGCCTCTCACAGTGACTGTTGGATATGGGCATCAGTGACCCCCACAACTCAAAAAAGAAGAAGTGGGTAAAGATAATGGATGGATTGATGAATGTATGGATGATGATGGGATGGATAGAAAGATGGATGGATGAATGGATGGATGCTATCTATGTCGTCATGTCACCTCCTCAGCTGCAGGGTTTCTAGCAGCCAGCAGTGTTTTTCCCATCTCTATACACTCCAGCGTGCTCTGGCTGCGTGCGTCCACTTCACTCTTCAGGCTCTGGTGATAGTTCATCAGCACCTCTACTGAGGACACGTCCCTGCAGGAACCACAGAGCACACAGGAAGTCAGACCTTCACATACAAGCGCCCACATCTGCTGAGCACAACGGACATTTTATTAACCCATTCAAAAGCAGGACGGTTGCTCGGTTCTGTAATACCTGGGCTTTTCTCCTGTGCCGATCTGACAGATGATGGAGTCCATCCACATGATCTGATCTCGGACCATGCTGAAGAATCGCAGCTTGTCCGTCTCGGTGGTGATCTGCAGTCGACACTCTTCGCAGTAAGTCAGCAGCTCCTTCCAGCACTGCATCACTTCGTGCTCCCGACACGCGATGGCTTCGGCTTTCTCTCCCGCGTACACCGTCCTCAGCTGGGCTGCGCTCTCCTGCAGTTGACGCACCTGACGGAGAAGGAAAGCAGGCTTCAGAAAAAAGCTGAACCCAACGAGGGAAAAGCGGCAGTTCGTTTTGGAACTGATGCTCAAAAAAGCACCTGCTGTGCTCAATCAGGGTGTAATGACACCAGAGCTGCACGGAGCAGCTGTGGTTCTGCACCACTGTGCCACTTTTTCTGTATCCCACGTGCACGAAGCAGATTTGATAAAGCTTCAAAAAAGTAAGGAGGTAGTTTTGCCAGAAAAAAAAAAAAAAAAAAACAGACAAGATTTTACTAAAGTCACAATTTAACTAACCTATGAACTCTGTTCAGATCACTTGGGTAGATTAGAAAACAATTAGACTAGAGCAGAGGTTCTCAAACTGGGGTCCCAGGACCCCCAGGGGTCAGCGAGCTGTAGCTCAGAGGACCACAGAACAAATGACAAAATATTATTAGTTATGTCATATTTCAAAATGTCCATGAACGGGGACCAATGCAACAGGAAAACAAATATACTTAACAAAACAAACAAACAAAAACGACCCTCGTCATTTAGGGGTTGAAACGGCAGTAAATTATTTTTAATCAGCACCAAAGTTCATGCTCAATAATCCAGGTAAAAATCCAACAATGTTCAGTCAGGCCATCTGGACGGTTTCTTCTTTGCTGAGCTGTTTCATCCTTCATCCAAAGGACTTCATCCATCTGAGGAGCCAACAAACAAACCGATTCCCACTAACAGAATACTCCATAATGGTGACCCTTAGCACCAGCAAACTGTTTTTTTTTCTCCATTATGGAGTATGATGTTTGTGGGAATCAGTTTGTTTGGTGGCTCCTCAGACTTAAGAAGTCCTATGGATGAAGGACGAAATGTCTGCAAAAAAAGAAACCGTCCAGATGACCTGACTGAACATTGTTGTTTTTTTAATTAGCATGAGTTTTATGAGGGCTTCTCTGGAAATGCTTTTATTTTCCAGACCCAAAACTTTTGAGAACCCCTGGATTAGAGAATTAACTGATCACCACTGCCTCATGTGCATATAGAAATTAAAACATCTGGCACCTTTATACGTGAATAAATACTAAATTAAACACCTAGACATCCCTCAATGAATGCATATCACCCACCACCATTCCAGTGTGAGTTTAAGACCAGAAATGAGATATTAGTCAGACTTAGAAAAGAACGTTTGGTGAGATGTTACGCTCAGTAAATGTGCTGTGGATGACTCTCAGCTACTACCACATGAAATTTGAGTAAAATATCTGTACATTAGGCTGAGTTACAGTATTTTTGGTGATGTGGGAGCCATCTTGAATTAACTTCAGATATGAGTCAGTTGTAGATTTGCATAAAATGATTATTTTTTGTGGTTATCAATAAACTCAGGTCAAGTGATTCATGAGATATTTTCCTAACAGACAGGCCCGCAAACCCACATATTATCTGCCGTCACCTCTCGGCAACAAGAGATAAATATTAGTTACTGGTAGTTTTACAGAAGAATATATTTATTTATTTATAAAATGTATTCATTTTTTAAAAACAAAACAAAACAATTCCATAAACAATAAGAAATATAATCAAAAATAAAATGAAAGGCAGCAGAAAGAAGAAAAAATCTTATTATACCTGCCCCTTTTTTCAAACAATTAATTCAAACAATAATACATCAATAAATAAAAAGAGCAGCTCAGCAAGAACAGCAATTAGGCACAACTTCTTTACATTAAAGCTGCAGCGGGTAACGTTTACATGTTTGTTTGTGTTTGCGTTGCTCTACCTGCGTGACCAGCAGCTGGATGTCCTGCTCGAAGCTGTGAAGGAGTCTCTGCAGGGTGCTGGTGTTGGAGGTGCTGCCCTGCCGAGCCCGAACCTCTGGTAGACGTCGATGTTTGTCCTCAATCTGAGCCAAAACCTGTAAACCAACAAAGAGGAGCGCATCCATGTTAGTTTCATCCACCAAGGACGACAATTAAAACAAATATTTTCATAAAGTGTTTTTAAGAAGAGCTGTAACTGACCACAGGAGCTTTGCCTTTTACCTCTTTGCAGTCAGAGAAGAACTTGTGCAGCTGATGTGACGCTGCAAGCATCTGAGCTCTGGTCTCCATGAGCTCCAGCAGGTCGGCCCAGGACTCGTTCACCCCGTCCTTCCATTCAGCTATGGTCGCCGCCTCGGCGTGGCCGTAGTCTATGAGCTCATCCACCATCTGGTTGACAACCGTCACACGTTCCTGCCCAACATTTCCAGTCTCCGATGCAAACTCTGTAAACTTCTCCTGCAGGACCTGGAGGCGCAGCAGGAAGTGAGGTTACTGTTGTCCTTTGTTTTATCATTTTATTTATTTCTGTTATAATACTCGGTACGTTTCCTGTCTATGGCATTAAAGTAAGTCAAATAAAAACTAAACTAAAAGTGGCATTTCTTGAAGGAATGCATATCTATGCTGCCTTGCATGCCAAAGTTTTAAACGAAAATCTCAGATGATTTTTGAGTATGTGTTGGAATGACTCTCGGCTACTACCACACACAATTTTAGCTCAATATCTATAAAAAATATACAATTATAACAACTTGGGTGTTTCCTAAGATGGTAAATGTACATCCATTTAACGGTTGCTTTCTGAGAGTTTCATCAAAATACATTCTGTGACTAATTAGATATTTTGCTAACAAACCAACAAATTCACACACGGAAAGACATTACAATTACATGTTCACCCACTTTTACTGGTGGCCGACAAATATACACACAGCTCCATGAGGTATAAGTGTGCAATGACTTGGTTACTTTACATCATATAATGTTAATTAAAGTAGAAATAAATAAATAAATCATGCATTTATTCCAAAATAAATGTTAAAGCTGAACTTCAGTTGATTGAAACGGCATTTAAATATTTTTTTATTGGGTTTTACACAGTCATATTTTTAGATGTTTTTAAAGACTTAACCAAAAAACATTTAGTTTAGATTACTCCAAATTTGAAACTTAAGCTTTTAAATTTTGACTATATTTGTATCCACAGTTCTTCCTCTATTAGTACAGTTGACACATAAAAACATTTTATTTTTGCCTTCTTCTACTCATCTCGTCTCCCACAGTGACAGGACTTAGTTTTCTTTCAGATCATGCCAAAATGGAGTGTCTTCACCCAAACTCAATTTCTTCCCATTAAATTAAGCTTTAAATGTTTTCTTCAAAGTTGAAAGTTAAGTTTGAAATGGTTACCTGTCAGATTATTTAGATAATAAAGTGCAGATTTAAAAAATAAACACACAACTGTTTCTTTGAAGCTCAAATATTAATTCCTCTTTCCTTCTCTGTTGCCATGGTGATTCCCACCTCTGCCTCTAAAAAGGCGGGAATCACCATAACAACCAGTGACTCAGCAGACAAATCCTGAATACCGTCATTATCTCTGATTACATTTGATCAAATAAAGTAGAATAAAGTGAGAGAAAGAGTTCAGAGTTTAGCCTCAGGAGCAAACAGAAATAAGAACCACCGTAGCTTGGATATTCAAAAAACAATCTCTTCAAATGTACAGGAAGTTACTCATTAATATGCACTATCAAAATAAAGTTCATGAACAATCTTTCAAATCAAAGTCTATACAAGCTTAGAGGGTGATTCTGTCATGGCTTAAATTAGTTCAAAAAGCATGCTCCAAACAAGCCAAGGTGTCACTTCAATAAGTAAAAACCTGTTCCTCATCCACAGAAACCATCTGTGAACAAACTTACAGTGACATGCTCAAAGTCTTGACCCAGTTCAGGTGAGCTGGCGACCACTTCCCTCTGAGCGATCCACTGCTCCAGCTCGTCCACCTCCCTGTTGAGCTGATAAAGCCAGTACTGCTGCTCCAGACGACTCTTCCTCTCCTCCACCAGGTCCTTCAGGGACACGTACAGACGGTCTATCTGCGACTGACGTTTGCTGATCTGTTCGCTGCGGAGCAGACAACAAAAACAGGTGAAACAAAAGAAGAGTTTGCATTTTTAACGGGTACAACCTCTACCAATAACATCAACTGACAACAAATATTTAAAGGCATCTGGCAACATCAGAATTTCAGTTTGACACAAATTTTTTGCATTTTATGTAAAAATACAGCATGATTGCCGAGTGCTGAATGACCTGCTGAAATTTGTTACAGAACTAAAATGAGTCAAACAGTGGCTGAACACTAAAAAGCAGATCAACCGCAAAAAGCATAAACTGACAATAACAGTATCTAGAAGCTAAAACAAGCACAAGCAAAGCATCTAAAACTGGCAAAAACTATCTGAAAATTAGCAAAAAGTTTAAACCAATAAAAAAGTAGCTAAAAGCTAAAACATGCAAAACTGACAGAACAGTAACAAAATCTAAAACCAACAACAGGCTCTCTATAGCCTGTACCAGTTAAAAATCGGGCTGCAGCATTTTGGACCAGTTGTAGACGAGCAATGGAGGACTGACTGATTCCAAACAGAAGTGAATTGCAGTAATCAAGCCTAGATGTTATGAAGGCGTGGATCACTGTCTCAAGGTTCTTTTTGGAGAGTATAGGCTTCAGCTTAGACAGCCGTCTCAGCTGAAAAAAACAGGATTTGACCATCATGTTTACGTGACTGTTGAGTTTTAAGGACGGGTCCATTATCACCCCCAGATTAGTGACCTTTTGTTTCTCTAACGGGGCTAGAGAGAAAAGGTCATTGTCATGGTTCATGAGTGAGCCACTGGGATGGAACAGCATGACTTCAGACTTCTTCTCATTGAAGCTTAAGAAGTTTAAAGCCATCCAGTCCCGGATGTCAGCCAGGCAGTCAAGAAGAGACTGAATAGAGCGTGTGCCTCTTTGCCTCAGGGGGAAGTAAATTTGGCAATCATCGGCGTAGAAATGAAAGGGTATGTTGTGTTTGCGGAAAATAGCACCTAGTGGCAGCAGGTGTAAAGAAAAGAGAAGGGGACCGAGGTTGGACCCCTGCGGTACCCCCCACTGGAGCGCTGTCGATGCCGAACTAAAATCTTTGATATTGACACAGAAGGTTCTGTCAGAGAGGTAGGACCCAAACCATTTAAGGGCTGACCCTGTGATGCCCACCCACTGCTCAAGTCTAGAAATGAGGATCTTGTGGTTGATGGTGTCAAAAGCAGATGTGAGGTCCAATAGGACAAGCAGCACAGAATCACCTGCGTCTGTGGATATGAAAATGTCATTAAAAACCTTCAGTAGAGCAGTTTCAGTGGAAGTGTAGAAGTGTAGTTTAGCAAAAATGTAGCTCAAAGCTAACATTAGCAAAATCATAGTTAAAAATAAACTTAATTTGGCTACTACCTTCTGCAGGGGTCCTCAGTGTGAGCGAACTTCCATGAAACATTTTGTAATTGTTTTACACCAGAATCCCGTCCTGACACAACCTGGGCTTAATCACAAGGCTACGGCACTTAACCACTGAGCTACCGCAGCACCCCAATAGCTATAAACTAAAATAAGCTAAATATCTAAAGGCTAAATGGAGCATAAAAGACAAACATAGAGTGAAACAGATTTTGGAGATGATATTCACCTGTCCGGGTGTCCCATCTCCAGCAGCTGTCGACACTGTTGTGACAGCAGGCCGACGGTCTCGGCGTAGTCCTCGATGGTCTGCTCCAGGAGCAAATGTTTCTTCAGCAGCTGCAGGGTGCTCGGTTCGTCCTACAGGAGCAGAACGACACAAACAGGAGGGTTTCAGTGTAAATGCGAGAAGTTTCCAACAAATAGTTAATAGTTTTAATAGTACATTTCAACCACCTTCCCCTTCTCCTCATTCATCATGTGCAGCTCCTGCTCGCTCAGCCAGGCCTCCACTTCGGCTGTGTCGAAGTAGTACTGCTGGGCCTGGTACATGGCATCCAGAATCAGCTGCCTCCGCTCCGTCTCGGCCCACAGCAGATCCCACAGCTGTGCCAGCTGGTCGTGCCCGGCCCTGATGCAGTCGGCCTCAGGGCTGCGTATGGAGGCGATGATCCCCGCCCTCTCCAGGACTTCGTCGATTCTGCTCCTGTGGCCCTCAAGCTCCCTCTGAAGCATCTACGTTTGAAGACAAAGCAATTATAGAGTCCACATCTGTGGCATTTATTATTCTGCAGTTCGAGTAATAACCTGTTCTGATGTTCTCACCTGGTTCTTCTTCATGAGCTGCTGGACGGCCTGCAGCGTGGAACCATGCTCCTGAGACATGACCAGCGGGATACGCTCCTGAATCCACAGCTATAAACACAGAAATGAACACTTGTGTTGGACATGTTGTGCATTCAGAGATTCTTCACATCTTAGTTGGATCAAGGCTTCCCACTGGATAATTTCTCTTTTTCAGACTAGTCTCTGTAATCCCTAAAGATGATTTAGATGAGCATGCCCATCCCAGAAGATCAGCAGCTTCTGAAAATACTCAGACCTGCACATGTGGCACCAACGAACATGTTCAAAGTCACTGATTTTTCTTTCTTCCCGCTCTGACGCTTGATTTGAACTTCAGCAAGTTGTCTACATGCCTAAATGGACTGAGTCGCTGCCATGTGATTGGCTGATTAGCTGTTTGTGTTAACAAGCAGTTGACCGGTGAGTGTATGTTAGGTAAGGCTGTCCTGATACTAGTTTCTGTCAGACCAAGTACAAGAACTTATTAATTAACTTATTAATTAATTAATTTTATTAAGAACACAGCAAGCCGTATGCAGCCTTAACAGCACCTGTGTTTATCTTAAAATATCTTGAAAGTATGGATTTTTTTTTTTCATTGGTTATTTGCAAAGTAGAAAAGGAAATGACATCACCAAGCATTCACGTGGTATCAGTCCTAAGTATCGGGGTGTTTTTAGGAGTAAAAGTATAAGTACTTGAGGATGGTTTTGGGCTTGATACCCACCAATAATTTTAGGCGCAAACTTGTTCTGCTGAAATATGTGTTTAATTAATGGAAAAAATAACTTTTTTTTCCTCAGACACTAAACTCTTAACATAAGGGAAGTATTGTTATTCTTATTTATACTATTGTTCTTATTAATTTAGCCGTTGTTTGTTGTAGTTTCTTGACTCAAAGGCCGACCCTGACAAAAACTGCTCATAAAATTCTGGCCCCTGAGCGACTGAGTGTTGTTTGTCTTCAAATCATTTAGAAACCGAGACCCTGCAGACGTTTTAGGCCTTGAAGTTCACTTTGTGCACGTTATCTTCCATTTATGTCAGTTGACCACCACAAAACTGTAAACTTTGTGTACAGTTAACTTAATTGTAAACATATGAATCAACGTATGATTCAACAAGCCTGCAATATGACAGATTACTGTATTTTTCAGACTATAAGGCGCACTTAAAATCCTTTAATTTTCTCAAAAATTGACAGCGAGATTTATAATCCGGTGCGTTTTATGTATTAATTCTGGTTGTGATTACTGAACTCAAACCGATTTTATGTGGTACAACTGAAAAATGTTGATGAGTTGAATAAAGTTTGATTTATCTGACTGTTTTGTTTTGCTTAATGCATCTTATAATCTGGTGCGCCTCACGTATGAAAACAGACCCGTTCATTGATATTGCGCCTTATAGTCCGAGAAATACGGGACTGCACTCAGAAGACTTCCTGTGAGTCTGTTTGTGTCTCCGACTCACAATCTCGTCCTCCAGGTCTCGCCCGACTTGATGGACATCCTTAGACGCCAGAAGAATGCGTCGCCTCTCTTTCAAAGGCTCGATCAAACGTGCCATCCTCGTCTCCACGGCAACCTGTCGCTCAGCGACCGTCTCCTTGACCTGAGTCTGCTGTGGGACGGAGGCTGCCTGCCCCTGGAGCTGCCCCACCTCCTTATACCACTCCTCCATCTGAGTTTCCATGGTCTGACGGGGAGGAAGAGGGAAAGGTATTGAAACATAAAAGAAGGGAGTCGATTCAGCATGAATATAAATAATATGTCCAGGGGAGAGAGGACAAAAGTCAGATGATGAAAATAATAAAACAGAAAAGTACTTTGAAACAGTGACAAGTTTGTAAACTTTTAAAGTTTTTTTAATTTTTTTACTTGAAGTACCCATGGCTTTTAAACTTGAAAGCAAAAATGACATGCTTTTAACTTACAATAAATATGTGATCAGATATTGTGTGAAACTCTTTTCTTTGGTAATGGAACATTTCAGTAAAACAAACCTAAACTCCAGTGACAGAAAGCTCACAGCAGAAAAAAATCTTTTTTTTTTTTTAAATAAAAAGGAGACAAATGATGAAACAAACACCTGAAAACAGCATGAGGTGTAGTGAAGGCTTCTGTACCCCATGCCAGGATGGATGCTGGGTAGTTTGGGGTTCGTGCTAAATGCAGCCAGTTAAAGAAGCTGTAAGCAGCTAGAGAGTGAGAGATGTCTGGTGAAAAGATGAGGTAAAGAATGAATAAAGCCCAGGTGCAACAGTCGGACTCCTCCGAACCATCAGAGGGTTGAGGAGTTTCATCCCAACATCAGAATGTGTAATTAAACAAGTAACAACAGGTTAATGGTCAAAAGTCCTCTGTAGCGCCTCTCACATGTGGAGCACCTCAGGGATTTGTACTTGGCCCCCTTCTGTTTTCCCTTTATTTACTACCTCTGGGATATATTCTCCAGAAACATGGTATTTCTTTTCATTTTTACGCCGATGACAGCCAAATCTATGTTTCTTTGAAACAAGATAAACAGTACTCCTTGAACCAACTCCTGGAATGTATGGCGGAAGTCAGAGCATGGATGTCACAGAACTTTTTACACTTTAATGAGAAAAAGACTGAGGTCTTGTTGTTTAAGCCCAGTGATGATTCTAAAGTCCATGTTGATCTGGGTCCTTTAACCAAACATCTGACTGAGACAGCAACCAACCTGGGTGTGAGGTTGGACAATGATTTTAAACTGGATGCTCAGATTAAATCTGTGGTCAAGTCCAGCTTTTATCACCTGAGACAACTGGCCAAGGTGAAACCATTCCTGTCACATCATTTTGAGATTTTAATCCATGCTTTCATCACAACTCGTCTGGACTATTGCAATTCACTTTATGTGGGTCTGAGCCAGTCATTAATGACTCGACTTCAGCTGGTTCAGAATGCTGCTGCTCATCTTTTAACTGGCACCAGAAAACGAGAGCACATCACCCCTGGCTTAAGATCGCTACAATGGCTCCCAGTTCGTTTCCGGATTAATTTTAAGGTTCTTTTGTTTGTATTCAAATGTCTTCATGGTCTTGCCCCACAGTATCTGTCCGACCTTCTACGGCCGTACATTCCCTCACGCTCTCTTAGGTCAGCTGATCAGCTGCTGTTGGACGTCCCAAAGTCCAACAGGAGGCTGAGAGGTGACCGAGCGTTCTCAGTCGCTGCCCCTAAACTGTGGAACGAGCTGCCTCTGCACGTCAGACAAGCTGACTCACTTCCTGTTTTTAAATCTGCTCTGAAGACTCGTTTTTTCTCTTTGGCTTTTAACGCAGCTTGAAATGTTGTTTTTACTGTTTTATGTTATTTGTTTTATTGTTGTTACTGTTTGCTGTTTTATGATTTGGTATTTCTTTACTTTTATGGCATTTGTTGAGTTCGTAGTTTTTATGCTTGTATGTGTTAGTGTACAGCACTTTGGCCAACGGTGTTGTCTTAAAGTGCTTTATAAATAAAGTTGTATTGTATTGTATTGTAAAAACAGAAAACGAGAGCCTCTTTACTACTGCAACGCTAGATACAAGAGATTTTTAAACTTGATCATATGACTTGACGTCGTCTACTAAAGGTGAGTTCCAGGTGCACGTTAAGATATTGCGAAATAATCCTGTTTTCTTTGTGCTCCTTGCAGAAGAAAATCTGTTCCCTGTGTTCTTCAAGTTTGAGGCTTACCTTGGACCTTCATCCTTGACCTCTCTAAGTGGCTTTAAGAATCTGATGGACTCCTGGCAAGGACCAATGCAGACATGCTCCTGTTTTTAGTTTTCTACATTCGCCTTATACTCTAGCTGTTTTTGCTACTTTTTTTGCCATCTTATTTTAATTTGTAAAAACACAAAAAAAAAATCTGTATGCCTCTTTTATAATTGTCTATTGTTGTTGCTGTTGTCCTTTATTCTTTGTTGAAATCAGGTCTCTCTTGTAAATGAGTCCTTGAATGCTGCTGCTGGTCATTTTTAACACGATGTTTTTGTCCTGCATTAACATAACGAGGCCAAATGGAAACATAAACATCCCATGTACTCAGGAGAAAATCTGAGCTGAACTTAAAATAAAACACAAACTTACATGTTTGAGGGGAATAAAAATATGATGTAAGAACATATTTTTAGTTAATTGCCGCACTCAAAAAGGCCTAAAATAACAAAAAAAAACTAAAGAAAGAGGCGAAACAGCAGCTGATGCTAAAGTCTCCCTTAAAATAAATCGACGTACGAACTGTAGTCCATAAAATAAAATGTGCTCTCAATTTCTTTCCAGTAAACTTAATTATTCCTTATTTGATAAAAATATCCAGCCTACTTATAAGAGAGGAAGAAACTAGATTTCTTGGATGAGAGCTCAGAGAATGTTTAAACCCTTAAACAAAGAGAATATTTAACCGGCGTGTTTCTGGGTCAACAAGGGAAAGTCTACGTACTTGTAGTTTCTTGAGCTGTTTGTTGACAGTGGTGAGGTCTTGTCCCTGGTCTACGTAGGCCAGCTGATCCTCCAGCTGGCCCAGTCTCTGGTCCAGGCTCTCGTAACTCTGAACCAGCAGGTCCGCCTTGTTGGCCTCGAAAAGCTGGCGGGCTTTGGCCTGAGTGGTGCTCTCCAGATCCTGCCAGCATTCTCTGATCTCCTCCAGCTTCTTCCGGACCACCGGGCTCAGTTCTGGCTTCTCCTCGATGAGCTGCTGACCCTCCTGTGGCGGGAGCACGAGAGAAAACGCACCGTTTCAATGGTGAGGCTCTGTGTATTGACTCAAAAAAAAAAAAAAATCTAAATGTTAGAAAATCTACAATATTAAAAATGTGAAGGATAGAGTCATTTCCAAACCATTTTTCTCAAATGGAAACCAACAGTTGTCAAACTTCCCAGAATTGGAAGCAGATTCACCCCGAAGGTCAGGCTGTGCCACGCTCAGAGAAAAGACAAAATAAAAGACTCCAGGCCTCAGGTTGAAGGTTAAAGGTCACGACAGGATGACTGAGCAAGTATTGCATGTTTCCATGTAACAAAAAGCAGTATTTACATCAAGATTAAACCAAACTAAATAAAGCTGCTGGGATTTGTCTGTTATTTTAATGTTCAATTAGAAAAACTAGTTTTAAATTAACTGGGTTAATTATCTTGGTACAAAAGTACAGTTACGTTTAAATCTTAAATGCAGATTTTCTGCCTTTTTTAAATTGAATATTAATGTCGTTGTCATGCTTACAAAGAATTTCAAAAAGTGCCATCCCATCCATGCATCACTGATAAAATAAAATAAAACCGTCTAAAATCAGCAAATAAAGCAACATTAAAAGATACAGAAATAACTAATAAATAAAGGTAAAAAAAACAAAAACATCAAGAAGAAGCGTCGTTAGCTCAGATTATGCTTTTAGCTCTGCTAAAATGAGTGACAGCGTAGCTTTTCTTTTCTTTTAAAAAACTTACAAATTACAAATTAAAACATTTAGATCAAACTAATTATAAGGAAAATATGATTGGCTGAGGCAACGCAAAACAGCAGAGTAATGTGCAGACGACACAGAGCTTGTTTAGGGAGGGGTGTGCACGTCTCTGTGTGTAAAGAGATTAAACCGCATCGACATGAAAGAGCCTCATAAATTTCCACCAACTCCCCTTCCCCCTTCTTTCTCTGAGCTTCTTACATTTTTGCCCTCTTTTGTTCATCCTCCCATTCTGAAGCCCCATAAAGCAAACCATTTCTTCCATTCCCCGCTCCGTTACTTTCTGTTGATTCTGCTACACGTCTGATCCACACTGGTCTGGTAGAGTCTGCGTGTGTTCATGTATGTTAGAAATAAAACAAAGAGCTGAGCTGAAGTGCTGCCAGGAGTTTCTTCACTTTGGCTTCTCGTCCATGGCCTCTGAGTCAGCATTCACACCGTGTTCTCCTCTTCACAGTTTCTTCCAAAAAGAAAAAAACAAAACAACTCCACATGATTGTAACTTTTATACTTTTTGAGCTATTTCACTTTATTTACAAAACAAAGTCCGGACAGAAATGCATGGGATCTCTTCACTTCCTTCAACAGCATCAACTAGACTTCAGCTGACTGGCTCTATTTCAAGCTTCTTATAATCCTTTTAGCTTTTAGCTATGGTTCAGCTACATAGTTAGCAACTGTTTAGCTGCATTTATCTTTTAGCAACACAGCATTTAGCAGTTTTTTTATTACATTTAGCTATAAGCAACTGAATTTTTATGTTTAATTTGTAGCAAGTGTTACACTACATTTAGCTTTTAGCTAGTTTTGCTACATTTAGTAAGCAACTTTTAACTTTCAGCAGTTTTGCAACATTTAGCAACTGATTCACAACATTTACTAAATCTGCACTGTAAGCAAATGTTTCACTTCTTTTAGCGTTTAGCATTTGTTTATCAACATTTTACTTGCTGTGCTAGATTTAGCTTTTAGATAGATTTAGTGTTTAGTTAGCAACTGTTTAGCTACATTTAGCTTTTAGCAACTTATATGGTACATTTAACTTTTAGCAAATGCTTTACGTTTATCTTTCAGCAAGTGCTATGCTACACTTAGCTTTTAGCTAGAGTTTTGCTACATTTAGTAAGCAACTTTTAGCTTTCAGCAGTTGTTTTGCTACATTTAGCAACTGA
>NC_056503.1:47330640-47349087 GCF_014905685.2 Nematolebias whitei
AGCAACTTTTAGCTTTCAGCAGTTGTTTTGCTACATTTAGCAACTGATTCACGATATTTAGCGACTCATTTACTAAATCTGCACTGTAAGCAAATGTTTCACTTCTTTTAGCTTTTAGCATTTGTTTACAAACATTTTACTTTAAGCAAGTGTTGTGCTAGATTTAGCTTTTAGCTATTTTTGCTGTTTAGTTAGCAAATGTTTAACTACATTTAGCAACTTATATGGTACATTTAACTTTTCGCAAATGTTTTGGTATGTTTATCTTTTAGCAAGTGTTACGCTACACTTAGCTTTTAGCTAGTTTTGCTACAGTTAGTTAACAACTGATTTGCTACATCTGACCTGTAAGCATTTGTTTTGCTACATTTAGCTTGTTTTGGGATGTGCTTGGTTTTTAAAAGTGATAAAATATAGAATAGAGCTAGTTGTCATTTTGTTGTTCTTACAGTTTTTGCTGGCAAACAAAAAGTTTTTCAACATTTGGTGCTTGACAGGTGGTAATTTCGGACTCTGCTTGGACATTTCGCCAGCTTCACAAAGCCTCTATGAGCAGTGAGTCATCACCCACAGAGGACAACATCCAGCTCGAGTCACCGATCAGAAAATCTGCCCTCACAGAACACCGCCTTATAACTGGAAACTGGATGGCTCTAATGTGATAAGAGCACTTCCTGTCTGCACGGTGGAGCAGCAGAGACAGAGTGTCAGTGAGGAGTTCTCAGTTTACAGAGGAAGGTCCACGGTGTGAATATCTGTGAAGTAAAAACACGGAGTGGAGCTACAAGCAGCCCACACTACATGACGGTAGTTTCCAGTGTAAGTGAGTTACGTCAGCGTTCATTCTGCTGCGGCGGGCCCTCCTCTGCAGTGAGTGGGAGGGCTGCGTGGGCTCGAGCTGCTTCTCCCCTCTCAGTCTGTACTCCAAAAAGGACAAGATCTTCCTCTGCTCAAACACATAGCATCCGCCCAGAGCCCACGGCCAACAGGAGAGTCCACGTCCTGGTTTCTATTCCAAGTTCAACTCCAGAACGCAGGAGAGTCACATGTTCCATTAACCAACGAGTGAGAACGCTGAGCGCTGAAAGACTCCAAATTAGCTGAAGAAGCCGAAGTTGAGTTGTTAAAACTTAAAAAGCAGAACAGGAGGATAAACGCAAAAGTGAGCAAAATGCTAGCTGAACGCAGCAAAGGGCTAGTTACAAGTTCACATAACGAAAGACACACCATCAGAATCTAAAGGATAGTTAGAATGGTACATGGGTCGTACTTATAGAGCACCTTTCTATCTTATCAAGACACTTGAAGTACAATCTGTGCCCTCATGTACCCGTTCATACAGCACTCTACTGTATCCATACAAAGAATAATCAGAGCTTTATCACAGTCATGCACTAATGGGACACACGTCGGAGGCAATGAGGGGTTCGGTGTCTTGCACAGGGACACTTCGGCGTGTGACTGCCGGTGGAATCGAACCCCCAACTCTTGCACCGGATGATAACTGCTCTAACCACTCAGCCACAGCCGCCCATAGAAGCTAAACGTAACAAAAGGTTAGCTCAAAGTAGCAAAATTCCATCTAAAAGTTTGAAGTAGAATAATTGTAATTAAAAGCTAAAAGTATAAAAAGCTGTCTAAATGCTAAATGTAGCAGATGGCTAGCTAAAAAAATAAAATAAAAATAGCAAAACACCAACTAAATGCTGTGGCAAAGGGCCAAATAATACTTGAAAGGATAAAAGTATAAAAAATATAGTATAGTAATATCATATGAACGTCTAAAAGCAGCAGAATGGTAGTTAAAAGCTAAAAGTAATAAATGGCAAACTAAAAGCCAAAAGTAACAAACAAACAGCTAAAATCTAAAAGTAGCAAAAGGCTTGCTAAAAGTTTAAAAGGCTGTCTAAAAGCTAAAAGCTGCACAATAGCTACAAAGTAAAAGGATAAAAACAAGAGTAATTTTTGCTGAAGCACATTCCAGGAATTAAAAACATATCAGTGTATGTCTGCGGGGAAAATATTTGTAAATAAAAATAAATATTTAGAAAAATATAAAATTTACAAAAGCAACCATTTCCCGAATGAGCCGAACATTTAGGTTTATGAAAATATTACAAAATAAAAAGCAGGAAAACAGCAGAGTGCTGAATCAACATTCACACAATAAGAGCTCCGTTGCTGTGATTTATCATGAGAAGGCCACAAATATGAATCAGAGCAAACAAAAAGAGGAGGACGAGCCCTGACAGGACCAGATGGGTCGTCCTGGTTCGGCTGTGTGCTTCACTGCGGACATCTGCTGGTCAGTGTGTCCGTCACGCTCGGGCCACAGCAGCTACTGTGTCAATATTTAGTCCAAGTGGGAAAACAAATCTGTCTGTTCAGCCAAACAACAACAACAGAGCTCACTGATGCAGATGAGGGCTAGCGTTTTATTTTTTATTTTTGTAAATCCATTTATGATTTGTCCCGAAACGCTCAAAAAGTGAAACAATCATATGCTAATGGGTGAAACACCCGATAATATAAACTAAAAGTCTCCACTTTTAACATAAAAAACTGAGAGGTTTCTTTACAACTGTGGTTTATGCAAGACAGAAAGCAAATAAATTTGAATTTTAGATGCAATAAAGCTGCTTAAAGATTACTGACAGAGCCAAAAATATATAATTAAATGCAAAAAAAGGAAGCTGTTGTCCCACCTTCCACCTTAAAAGAGCCACCTCAGCTCTCCTGCTAAACAAGCACTTCTTTCATTACAGATGCAGCATAAACATACCTCTGGATCTATTGAACAATTACAACGTTATAAGTGCATTTTACAAATACGCAAAGTATTTAAACTTCAACACAAAAAATGTGGAGGTGGAAGCAGCAACAGTCGTTGGCAAAAAAGCCACAAAAACACCAATTTAAACTTTCATTACATTTTCAGTGATGTAAACAATAAAACACGTGAGTCACGTTCCTTCCACATATTAGAAATAAAGAGGAAGATCCTGTGAAAATTTACATTTCACTCTTCTTGTGACAAAAAACCTGAAAAATGATGAACTGAGAAAGCACCACTTGTATGATTTTTTTTAAAAATTTGGAAGAAATTAAATTATTCACGTACTGTACAGGAGTCCCTCGCTATTTCGCAATTCGTTTATCGCAAACTCGCTCTATCGCGGTTTTTCAAAATAAAATTGGACGACACACAATGGCTGATGGATGGACGAGCTGCATGGTCGGCATGGAATTTTTATTTAAAATGAACCATTTTAAACTATTTAGCGCCACCTGTTGCACCTGGGTGCAGTCCACACTGCTGGAGAAACTTCCTCCTGCAGCTCCTCCTCCGTTGATCTCCGTTCTGCTGCGGAGAAGTGGGCGTGGCCAAGAGCGCAGATGTGGCAGAGAGCTGAGATCACGACATGCTGTGCTCCTTTAGAGCGTTTGGAGTTTAGAAACATTGTTTAGAATATTGCAAGAGTGTGGGAAGTTTTTAAAACACCTTTATATATATATATATATATATATATATATTAAAATAAACTACTATTACTTGTACTACTATTCCTACTTTGTGGTTTTTCACTTATTGCGGGGCTTCAGGGAACAGATCCCCCGCGATAAACGGACTACTGTATATAATTAACATAAACAGCTAAAAACACCTCAAGATTTCTAACAAAGCTGTTGGGATCGTTGGTCACAACACAACAAACCAAAGCAGCAGCAGAAGTTGAACTTGTCCTTCTTAATAAGGTCAATTAATTATGAAGCAGAAAGGGAGCGATGAGAACCAGAACCATAAAGCCCACTGGGCTTCAAACTGCACAGAGAAAATGATACTTACACGGTGCATTCACCGTAAAACATTTAGCCTTTAAAATCTCCTGTTTGGACTCCATCTTTACTACGTCACAGAGCGACTGACGTTTCTAAGCAACAATCGTAGAAAAGGTTCAGGATGTTGACACATTTTTATGATTTCATTTCTAGATAAACAAAAACAAGGACTGTTTTAAAATTCAAACTAAAGGCCCGTATTCCACAGTATTATTCTTTCTTATTGAAATTATACCCAACTTTTATCCTTTTCAAACCTGTGAATATGTTTACAAATATTTCCCCACAGAAGAACATGGAGAGCTCTTTAATTCCTTTAAAACCATTTTATTTTAAATATGCTTCAGCAAACTGGCTTTGTTTTAGTCTGCATGCTACTTGTAGCTTTTAGCTAGCTTATGGCTATTTAAACTCCTGGAGGAGGAAGAGCCGCTGTGGCGACCCCTGAAAAGGGAACAGCCAAAAGAAAAAGAAGATTGCTCAAATATTTTCTAGGTAGATTTTGTTAATGTTAGCTTCAAACTTCCATTTGCTATATTGAACTTTTAGCTGCTTTTCACTACTTTCAGCTTTGAGCCAATTTATTGCTACTTTTAACTTTGCTTAGCATCAGCTAGCTTTTTGCTGCTTTTAGCTATTTTTTTCACCTCTTTTTAGAAAGCTACTGTATACTCTACTTTTAGCTTCTAGCTAAACTTTCACTGCTTTTAACTAGCATTTTACTACTTTTGACTTTTTTTTACCAGATTATTGCTACTTTTATTTTTAATAAATGACTCTTCTTCTGCTTAAGTTGAATTTTTCGTTACCTTTTTGTCACTCTTAGACTTTGCTAATGCTTTTGTTGCTTGTGCCTTTTACTACTTTTAGATTTTAACTGACCTTTTTGTTGCGTTTAAGTAATGTTTTGCTATTGTTAGCTTTTAACTAGCATTCTGCTTCTTTTAGCATCTTCAGCACATTTCAGCAGTCATTCAGCGTTCACATAGTGTTTTCACAGAAGATGTAATTTCTCTAGTTTATGATGTGTTCCCTTTAGTTTCCAATGTGTTTATTGGGCTTGTTGAGGAGGCTCAGTCCTCCTGCAGCATCAGAACAGCCCTGACTGATGAAACCCTGCATTACATATTCAGAAACAAGCAAACGTCAGCTGAGTGGACCTCCGTACTCCACCACACCAACACCTCCTCCTGTGGCTCAGACCTCAGAACTCTGCTCATTTATATAATAAACTGTATGATTAATCCTCCCGTAGAGGAGTGGTATTGATAAATATATTCAGTTCTGTATATGGACTTAGATTAATTAATTTATAAAATTATTATTTTTTAAACAGACAATCAAAACAGCTATAAACATTTTAGCTGAGACAAAAGATTCTGATAGGCTTAAAATAACTTGATAGAACAGGAAATACAAAAATTATTGTTCTTGTAAAGACGTAGTTTATCTTGAATGAAAATGTGCTTTTACTAAAAATGATTTAAGACTCTTATTTGTACAATTCATCCCTTCAGTGTATCTGATTTGCGTAAAAAGTTGCTGAAACCTAAATTATGTAAATTTTCAGATTTGACTCAGATTTGAGACTTTCGTAGAAACTACTTAGAAATATATCTTTAAACGTACAAAAAAAGGGTAATTTATAAAATTACCTTAGCTTTTTTCACTTCAGTGAATGTTTACATACCAGCTGACCAATCTGAAAAGTAAATCAATGGTTTTAAGTGTTAGTTAAAATATTTATTCTTGTGTTTCTGCACTTAAAGTTCCATTAAATTGGGTTGAGGTTTATGGAAAATCCAGGATGATAGCGGACGGTGGAGGATGGAAAACAGCTGAAGAGGCAGAAATTAAAGTATTGAGGATGAATGAAAAAGTGAGAGGGGAAACAGGAAGAGGCATCAGGAAGAATGACCTTCACACTTGAGCAGCACGAGGAGGAGGAGGAGGAGGAGGGAGAGGAGTTTGGGCAGCTGTTGTCAGGCAACCATTACAAGCACAGGAACCAGGAGACACCCTGCTCCAGTCGCCGCCGGATGCTTGTCGTCACGACATGCCGCCACGTCCGACAAGGTGAATCGTGATCGTGAGAACTGGTCCACTCTCCTCAGGTGTCCTCTGTCACTGTCTCGGCTGTGTTCACACTTGAAGGTTACATTTACACGGAAGGCAACAGTGGTCCAGATCAGACGGTCTGAACGTAACGGGTCAGAATTTTTCAAATCCAACCCAGGTCTTTTTCATATGTTGAAACTGAATCAGAGCTGACGTTATTTAAAGTGACCACAGCCTGACACGTTGCATTTCATCTGACGTTCACATCAGTGAGGTAAAGGATGCAGATCAATCCAAATATTGACAATATTGATACCAATTACATGAAGTTTAAAGTTAGAACTCCACACGTCGTCAACTTCAGAACAGAAGTCCAGTTGTTTCATCTTTTTTTTAATTTCTCATGTCCTGGATGACTGAGATCTACACCAACAAGCGATACCAACACTGGTGACGGATCATATCGATCCTAACGTGAAGGGATGGATACGTAGTTTGTTTCATTTGTAGTACGTCGCTCAAGTTCCACAAGTTCAATAGTCCATTTTATTTAATTTATGTATATATATATATATATATACATACATACCTGTATATATATATATATATTTTTTTTTTTTTTTATATATATATATATATATATATATATATATATATATATACATACATACCTGTACATATAAATATATACTTTTTTGTTTTTAATAAAGTTGAACTCTACAACCAAACTTGTTTAGGAAAATCTACCAAGAAGAAAATGTATTTTAGGATTTTTTGTGTTTGCATAAAGAGAGATTAAAGTTGAGAAATGCTAATTTTCTTTTTTGTCAGCATTATTTATTCCTTTCAACAAAAAGCCTAAAGAATGAAAGTTTTGAGCATTACGGTGATATTTCAGCTTAATGTTTGCAGGTGTTAAAATAAAGAACCTCTCTTTGCTTCAGAACAAACAGCTGCCAAACCTACATTTTATTTAAATTTAATTAAAAATGTATGTAGCACTTGCTTGGTGATCATGATAAAACAAGCATAATTTGATATAAACAGCCTTTGTGAATATAATATTACAGAAACTTTAGTTTCACCTCTTCCTGTCTCCGGTGACCCAACTCTTCCTTGACCTTTAAGAATATCTGATGGAAACGTTCTGATGTTCTGTGAACACGCAGCATTAAATCAGCGTGTATCATTACACAGAGCTCAGCAGAGCCTCACGTCACAATCCCACCGTGTCAACATGAGCACGCACACACGCTAAGATCACAGGAACCATGAAGAACGAACATACAAGATCCACAGGATTTAACAACAACAACCAGATCAGAAGGCGAAGGCCCACCTCGGATGACCTCGATATTTTCAACAGCAACTTTAAAACAAACGGTTAACTTTGCCGTGGTAGTAGCTGAGAGTCATCCCGAACTTTAGCACCGAGCACTAATAAATCGCACAAGATATCCGTTTGACTTTGATGTTAACTAATAAAGCCAAAAAAGACTGTCATTATAATTTTTAATTAGTACAACAAAAGCTAACACGAGCAAAAGAAAAATTGTAAACTGCTGAAAACTACAACAGGTAGAAAGGTAGCTAAAGCTTGCAAAAGAGTAGCTAAAACAAAAAGTAGCAGAATAGTAGCTAAAAGCTAAAATTAGAAAAATATATGTCAAATTCCTCAAAACAGAAGCTAAAGACTAAAACTACAAAAAAAAAGCTAAATGCTAAAACCAGCAAAACAAGCAAAAACTACAATTTGCAGAAAAGTAGTTAAAACCTGCAGAAGAGTAGCTAAAACGAAAAGCAGCAAAACAGTAGCTAAAAGCTAAAACTAGCAAAACAATAAATGGAAGTCAAAATTATCATAACATTAGCTAAAAGGTAAAGCCAGCATAATGTAAGTTCTCCAGGACATCCTTGTAAAAGAGATTGATGATCTCAATGGATTTCTTCCTGGTAAAATAAAGGAATTAAAAAAAATGGTAGCTAAAAGCTAAAACTAGTACAATGTAGCTAAAAGCTAAAACCAGTAAAACAACAATTAAAATCTACAATTAGCAGAAAAGTAGCTAAAACCTGCAGAAGAGTAGCTAAAACAAAAACTAGCAAAACAATAAATGGAAGTCAAAATGATCAAAACATTAGCTAAAAGGTCAAACTACATATGTAACTAAAAGCTAAGGCCAATATAACAGTTGCTAAAAGCTAAAATTAGCAAAACAGTGGCAAAAAACAAAAAATAAGGCAGGTTTCCTGGAATTTTTTTTTTTTTTTTACAAGGGGAACAAAATTGTTCAAGGTTTTAGAAATTTCAAGGAAAATTTGTAAATAAAGTTAAATATTTCAAAAAGTAAAACAGTTACAAACACTAAAAGTCATAGCAGTAACGTCCAGAATGAGCTGAAGGCTTTACCAAATAGCTGAAGGTACTGAAGGAATGCTAATCTCGTTAGAGTCCAAAACTACAAACAGGACAAGTGCTGACTCAGCAGTCACAACATTTTTATTTTCAACCCTGTTTCTTAGATGAGTGAATAAAAATATTATAAAAAATTCAAATACTAGATTTTCGTTTCATCAGTAAATTTGCACGGATACAACTCCTAAATGTATACAATAACATCTATTCTCCACTCTTTATTGTTAAAAGTCAAACTTCATCATAACATTTCATCAACCCCACTTCTCCTGCCACAGAGCTAATGGCTGACAGAAAACACACTCTGGAGCTGAAATGACCCATTAAAGCTCCACGTCAGAGAAATGTATCTGCAAGGCACAAGAACCGCATTATCTGAGCGACCGGCAGCACTCACCTTTTCAATTTTATCCAACCATTCCTTGTTCTGGGCCAACTCGGCCATAAAAGCCTGGTGCTTCTGCCATTTCTTATGGAGCTTCTGGGTCTCGTCTCGGCTGCTGTCCCTCGCCATCAGCATCTTCTCGTACATCCAGTCCCCCAGCTGTGGACAGAAACACAAAGAGAGGCAAAAATGTTGAAAACACACATACACAAGCAGCTGAAAGAAAAAAAAAATATATATATATAAATATAGATATATATATACAAAACTGTGTCAGCCTCATTCAGACGTGAATTATTGAAAACAATTTAATAAACAAAGTAATGAAATTGGACTTGACACAAAGAAAAGTTTCTTTAGAAAAGATTGAAACTAATCTAACCACAGGAACATGTTGGACTCAGGTGTAACCAGTCTGTAACCAGTCTGTAACCAGTCTGTAACCAGTCTGTAACCAGTCTGCCTGTTTAAAGGGTGTCAGGTAGTCACAGGGCTGTTTGGTGTCACGGTGTGTAACACACTGGACATGGAGCACAGGAAGCTGAGGACAGAGTGTCTCAGGAAGAGACAATGATTGACATCATGTTGAAGGTAAAGACCATCAGAGCATCTCCATCAGCTTGATGTTCCTCTGACTACAGCTGCACACATTATTCAGAAGGTCCACAGGACTGGAGACAACCGGCCAGGACGTGTCCACAAGAGGACAACTGAAGACAAACTGAAGACCAAAGAGTCCAGAACAACCTCCATAAAGATGAGAGGTGAACTCCAGGGTCAAAGGTCATCAGGATCAGATCCCACCATCAGTCTGCTTGAGACAAAGTGGACCTGATGGAAGACAGCGAGGAGGACAACAGATCATAAACACACTGGACTTTGACACAAAGCTTCTGGGAGAACGTCCTTTGGTCAGAGGAGACAAAACTGGATCTTTGTGACAACAAGTCCATCAGCTGTGTGTTCTGACCCCAAACTGAGACGAACAACAGAACCCTGTAGCTACAGTGAAACATGGAGGAGGCTCGGTTCTGTTCTGCTTTGCTGCATCTGGGTCAGGATGTCCTGAATCTGTGCAGGGGACACTAAAATCTCAAGACTATCAAGGCACTCTGGATTGAAATGATTTGCCCAGAGTCAGAACGCTTGGTCTGAGTCCCAGGTCCTGGGTCCTCCAACAGAACAATGACCCAAAACACAGCTAACACCACCAAGACTGGACCAGAACCAAACACTGGACTGTTCTGAAGTGTCCTTCTGAGCCCTGATCTAAATCCTGGTGAACATCTGAGGAAGGAGCTGAAACATCTGGAGGAGGAACCTTCAGACCTGAGACAGCTGGACCAGCTTGATCAGGAGGAGTGGACCAGAACACCTGGGGACAGGTGGACCAGAACATCTGGGGACAGGTGGACCAGAACACCTGGAGACAGGATGACCAGTTTATCTGGAGACAGCTGGACCAGTTTGATCAGGAGGAGTGGACCAGAACACCTGGAGACAGGAGGACCAGAACACCTGGGGACAGATGGACCAGAACACCTGGAGACAGGTGAAGAAGTGTCAGGTGACTCAAAATGTTGGTCAACAAAACATTAGGTTAAGGATAGCATTATTTTAGTCAAGTCCAATTTTATTAGTTTAATTTTATTTTTATAATAATGTTGAACCCAAATTCAGAAACAATGACCTATTTTTATTTGTTTATTTTTATTTTATTTTGTCAGTTTCAGGTTATTTACTTTATCTGTGTTGTAAGTTTAACAAACAAAAATCAACCTAAAACGTAGTTTAAAGTACAGAACTGGCCCAAAGTACAAGCAGGAGGAAATACAAGGTCAAAGAGACGACATGAATGGCTAATGACGTGCAGCAGTCACATGTAGGCAGACACACGTGTACCAACAAGCATGGCTGCAGAAATTCACATGAGCATCACAGATTACAGCATCCTTTGCACACACCAAGCGACCTCCGACACACTCCTCCACTTTCCAGCAAAACCCACAACCTGCACATTGTGCTCATACCAACTGTCTGCGTGAAGCAAACGGTAAAAACGCCTCACGCCTGCGCCGACAGCGCAACCAAAAATATAATCAGGTCAACGTCGGCACCCTCCCTCACCAGCATCCTCATAACTGCATGCACCATCTCCAGCTCCACCTGCTCTCCTCTAACTCTGAGGATAAGTCGTTTACCGGCAGCGTTTAACGGGAAAAGCCCGTGGGATTGTGGCTGCTGCAGGCAGCCGCCGATGTCCGCATCCTGGCTCCTCTGCCGTAACACACATGAACAAGATGCTCCTCGCTGCAGAGGCTGGTGGGAAGGAAATCAGGAGGAAAAAAGGATGCGAAGGTGTGAGAAAGATGGTGAATAAAGAATCCTGGAGGGAAGAGAAGAGCTGAAGTCTTCACACTGAGGCTGCGCTCTCCTCTCCAGCGTCTTGCTGTGATGCTGAGGACTGACTGTACGCTCAGCCAGGAGAGGAAGGAGGGATGGATCAGTGACGAATGAGAGGAGGGACACACAAAAAACACCCTCCCCCCAAAAAACAATAAAATGGCAGGGAGCCCAGTGGAACCCCTCCTCTCTCGCACCCTCAGCGAGCTGGAGGATGAGCGATTGAATGGGATGCTGGGCTGGTTGGAGGAGAAACTGAGGTGGGAGGAGCTAAAGCCTTGGCCAGGGGGATGTGGGTAACGCCTCCAAGCTCACCGGTCATGGCTAATGATGCTGAGAGAAGGTGGAGGTTGGCTTTAAATGGTGTCAAAATGGGAGCGGGGCTGAATAATGAGAAGATAAAACACTCTTCTCCTTCTTCTCCTGAGCTCAGACTCATCCTACAGCTGCTGTCGTTTCTTCTCCTCCCTCCTGCTCTGCTCACATCAGCCCTGTCTTCATCTCTGCAGCTGAAATCTCTGTCTCCAGCTCGCCTCAGGATGCTACATTGCTGAAGCAGAAAGAAAGGAGACCGGACAGAGTAGTGTCTCATCCTGCTCCAGAGGTTTACGGCTCTCTTTCTTTAAACAAACCCGGTCCAAACGTCTCTCTGATTTGTCGTTTTGTCACATCCTCTTGGAGTTATCGCACGGCGTCACGCGCAGATGTTTAAGGAATTGACAGGAGTAAACGTGTCTCACACGCTCAGATAGAAACGTGTTCGGGAGGAGACTGAAGTGTGTTGACACAAAACAGTAGGACGGAAACAAACCAAGGAGACAAAAGACTGAGAGTCAGTTTCTTTAAGTTTAGTCCCAACAGATCAAACTAAAAGTCAAACTGCACTGAACATCATTAAGACTACTGTTAAAAAAAACTAACTAATCATGTATTTAATGTCTAATGATTGTCTAAAAACACAAACCGGCTCTTTTCTCACATCATTTTAATATTGTTCTGAACAAAAAGCTGAATACTGATTTTAAAAAAATCAAATATTACTCTTAAAAAGTTAATCATCTTTAACCATCCTGGACATTCTTTAAAGCTCATGATTATTAGAATCAACATAAAATAACTAACTGGCAGCACGATGGAACAGTGGTTAGCACTGTTGCCTCACAGAAAAAAGGTCCTGGATTCAATCCCTGGTTTGGGCCTGGGGTCTATCTGCGTGGAGTTTGCATGTTCTTCTCGTGGGTTTCCTCTCACGGTTCAAAACATGCACGTGAGGCTGCCTTCTGGTCCAGGAGGACCTTCTAAAGAGATCTGTAATCTCAGTGGGATTTATGTGGTTAAATAAAAGTTAATAATAATTAAATATTAAACACATAATACAAATAAAAGATACACATCTTAAAGTGAAAAATCCTTTAAAAAGGCAATTGTTTTGGTAATAAATAACAGATTATTAGTCATTACACAAAAGTAGTCCCCTCCCACATATTTGCAGTAACTTTGCCTATTTAAAAACTATTTTTATCTCAATTATTCAAATGGGTATTATAATAATCTTGTAATATTTATCTAGCACAGTTAATATACTGTACATCTAATATATACCTTATAGTATAATACCGTAATATATTCAGATAAGTGTGATATGTGCAACTGAGGCAGCAGCCGAAGTAAAACAAACAAAAGAATTAAGATTAAGAATATTCTTTTAAAGAATGCATATCACCCACCACTATGGCTTTTTGGTCAAAACTTTGAAATAAGGTATGTGCAATTTTGTGAGATCTCACACTGTCAGTGCTCAGAGTTCATGTTGGTGATGACTCCCAGCGACTACCTCACCAAGTTTTATAATTATTATCTTTATTTAATCTTTATGTAACCAGGCGAGACAGAGTAAGAACAGTTTTTAACTGTAGCCTGGCTAGAGGCAACAAAGCCTCTGAAAGGACAGGGGAAAAAGACGAGTAAAAACCAAGACAAAACTTTAAAATAAAAAACTATACGTTCTACATTGGGTAGACATGTAAATAAATATGTTTACAAGGACAGTTACAATAAAAACACCTATATATATATATATGTCACTCTGATCATGACTTTATCTGTAATATTTAAGTAGCACTGAAAGGACATCTGAAGAAACGTAATTTTATCCTGATGCATGCTCAATAATCCATCCATCCATCCATCCATCCATCCATCCATCCATTTTCTTTACCCGTTTATTCCATTTTGGGTCACGGGGGTCACCGGTGCCCATGTCCAGCAATCACTGTGCGAGGGGCGGGGTACACCCTGGACGGGTCGCAAGTCCATCACAGGGCCACATAGAGACAAACGAGACAAACAACCATTCACTCTCTCACTCACACCTAGGGACAATTTAGAGTTACCAATCAGCCTAACATGCATGTTTTTGGTCTGTGGGAGGAAACCGGAGTACCCGGAGAAAACAAACCCACGCATGCACGGAGAGAACATGCAAACTCCACCCAGAAAGGCCCCTGGACCGGGGTTTGAACCAAGGACCTGCTCGCTGAGAGGCAGCAGCTCTACCAGTTGTGCCACCGTGCTGCTGCTCAATAATCCAGGTAGAAAAATCTAAAAAAGTTAAATCTGGTCCTCTGGACATTCAAAAAAACAAAACAACTGGGCCTTCCTGAAAGCAGAGAAGAAACCCAAACAGGACTCCAGTCAGCCAACAGGTGAAAAGGAGGAACCCAGACCCAGACCAGTGGTCATTCCATATGTTGAGGGAGTATCAGAGAAACTGAGACGTTTATTTTCTAAACATAACGTCCCAGTGGCTTTTAAACCCCAAAATACATTACAGCAAAGACTGGTTCATCCCAAAGATCCAGTCCCCCGGCACAAACAGAGCAATGTTGTGTATGCTGTTCAGTGTCAGGAGGGCTGTGATCAGTCTTACATCAGGGAAACAAAACAGCCACTGGCCAAAAGGATGGCCCAGCACAGAAGATCAACATCATCAGGCCAGGACTCTGAGGTCTACACTCATCTCCAGGCCAGCGGTCACTCTTTCAAGGATGAAGATGTTCACATCCTGGACAGAGAGGAACGATGGTTTGAGAGAGGAGTAAAGGAGGCCATCTTTGTGAAAAGAAATCGTCCATCATTAAACAGGGGTGGAGGCCTCCGGGTTCAACTGTCCCCCTCTTACAATGCTGTGATTGCTAGTATCACTCAGCCCTCTGTGAACAGTAAACAGCCATCAGGTGCTAATGATCCATTGTTAGGCTGATGGTCCTTCTTGAGCATGTGACCAGCTGGTTTTGGTTGTCAGCAGCAAAACTGGTTGATCCACTCTGAGAAGGTGCTATTTAAGAGACTGAGCTGAATACAGCACCTCAGACTGAGGAAGTCTCTCGGATGAGAGACGAAACGTTTCTACATTTTTTTGTTGATTTGCTTTGTTTTGTTTTTTTGAATGTCCAGAGGACCAGATTTAACTTTTTTAGTTGAGTAATTTTACTTCCCATGCATTTGATCTAAAAACAGGATTTAAACTGGTCATGGGTCAGCTTTGTGTTCAACAGAAATATTGAACTTTTGAAAACTTAATGTGGGGAAAAAAATCTAAAGACAACAGAGACAGCAGTGAGTCGCTGGAAACACGAGGGAGTAACTTGGTCTGCAGACAACAACACAACCTGCAAACCAACAAACTGACGCAGTGTCCCCCCCCCCCCCCCCCCCCCACCACACCCCCCCCTCCCCCCCCCCCCCCCCCCCCCACACACACACACACATATTCACTCTCCATGTTTGTTTCCTGTGTTTTATACCACAAAGTTTAGGTAAAGAATCAGATCCACAGTTTGACTGACACACACTCATTCACGTGCCAAGTGAGATACACTCTTCCTCTTTTGAATTAATGATGAGGAGCCGTACTCATGAATTATTTAGGAGGGCCACAGACAGAAAGTTGCTGAAACTAAGCAATGTTTAGCAGAGAGAAACCAGGGACTCTGCAGGGTGGAGGTGTGCAGCGTACAAAGCTCTCGCGCTGCACTGAGGACAGATTATAGTCGTGGTACCAGAGGATGGTGACATTTAGACGACTGTAGTTCTCCTACTGAACAGTAGATGGCACTGCGTCGACTCCTCGATGATCATAGTAGTTAAACAGGACGTGTGTTCGTCAGATCCCTTCACGCACAAAAAATAGCAGGTAAAATGTTTGTTTTATTTGTGGCAACGGTGACAGGTTACAGAAGTCAGATGGTGCACAACAAGAGGGAACATCAACAAAGCGAACGGTACTCCAGCGTTAAACGCCCCGTGCCACTTTTCTGAACGAGTGTCTGTCGGATGGATATGCCCTGTTTCAGATCTGATTGGCTGGTGAAAACTTAAAAGGAACAAGCTATGCATGCTAGACAAGTAAGGGGGAAGAGGAGAGGTTGGAGACATTGGTCTGATGTCCACTGGTTGCTGGTTCCACGCCAGCCTTGCACCGTGTCAGTTTTTGTCCCTTGTCGCAGAACAAAAAGTAGGAATTGGAAATACCCTTTTTCCATCAGTTCAGCTGTCCGTCCATGCATGTTGTGAGCATAATAACTTTAAAAATTAGAAGCACTTGGGGAAGCACACCTCCGTCAAGACCCTAGGGTCCGTCACGCAGCAGATACTCAAGAATCCTTTAAAAATCTTCCTGGATCCAAACGGTGACCCAGATCACCACCAACATTTAATCATTTGCTCGTTGTGACAACAACCTCAACATTTCCTGAAATGTTGTGAAAATCTGTCCATAACCTTTTGAGTAACCTTGTTCAAAGACGGACAAATTCAAATTCAAATTCAAAAATACTTTATTAATCCCAGAGGGAAATTATATGTTGTGGTAACTCATTATCCTGGTTTCATTAATGAGTTGTTATAGATGCTGATGGTTGTGGGCAGGAAGGATCAACAAGATCAACAAAACCAAAAACAGAATCTCCTTGGTGGAAGTGAAGTACTGACTTACATTTTGGTGTGTGGCTACATGTTGGCGTAAAAAAAGGCCAGTATCAAATAGCAGCATGATGGCACAGTTGGTAGAGCTGCTGCCTCTCAGCAAGATGGTCGCCCCGGTTCAAATCCCGGCTGGGAACCTTTCTGGGTGGAGTTTGCATGTTCTCTCCATACATGCGTGGGTTTTCTCCGGGTACTCCGGTTTCGTCCCACAGACCAAAAACATGCATGTTAGACTGACTGGTAGCTCTAAACTGTCCCTAGGTGAGAGAGAGAGAGTGAACGGTTGTTTGTCTCTATGTGGCTCTGTGATGGACTGGAGACCTGTCCAGGGTGTCCCCAGCCTCTCGCACAGTGACTGCTGGACATGGGCACCAGTGACCCCCCCCAAGACCCAAAAAGGAAAGAAGCGGGTAAATATATATACAAACCGGATTCCAAAAAAGTTGGGACACTAAACAAATTGTGAATAAAAACTGAATGTAATGATGTGGAGATGGCAAATGTCAATATTTTATTCGTAATATAACATAATGACAGATCAAAAGTTTAATCTGAGTAAATGTAACATTTTAAAGGAAAAATATGTTGATTCAAATTTTCACAGTGTCAACAAATCCCAAAAAAGTTGGGACAAGTAGCAATAAGTGGCTGGAAAAAGGAAATTGAGCATATAACGAACAGCTGGAAGACCAATTAACACTAATTAGGTCAATTGACAACATGATTGGGTATAAAAAGAGCTTCTCAGAGTGTCAGTGTCTCTCAGAAGCCAAGATGGTAAGAGGATCACCAATTCCACCATTGTTGCGCAGAAAGATAGTGCAGCAATACCAGAATGGTGTTACCCAGCGTAAAATAGCAAAGACTTTTAAGTTATCATCATCAACCGTGCATAACATCATCAAAAGATTCAGAGAATCTGGAACAATCGCTGTGCGTAAGGGTCAAGGCCGTAAAACTCTACTGGATGCTCGTGATCTCCGGGCCCTTAAAAGTCACTGCACCTCAAACAGGAATGCCACTGTCAAGGAAATAACAGAATGGGCTCAGGAATACTTCCAGAAAGCATTGTCAGTGAACACAATCCACCGTGCCATCAGTCGTTGCCAGCTGAAACTCTACAGTGCAAAGAGGAAGCCATTTCTAAGCAGGCTCCACAAGCTCAGACATTTGCACTGGGCCAGGGGTCATTTAAAATGGAGTGTGGCAAAATGGAAGACTGTTCTGAGGTCAGATGAGTCACGATTTGAAGTTCTTTATGGAACACTGGGACGCCATGTCATCCGGACCAGAGAGGACAAGGATAGCCCAAGTTGTTATCAACGCTCCGTTCAGAAGCCTGCATCACTGATGGTATGGGGCTGCATGAGCGCTTGTGGCATGGGCAGCTTGCATGTCTGGAAAGGCACCATTAATGCAGAGAACTATGTTCAGGTTCTAGAACAACATATGCTCCCATCTAGATGTCATCTCTCTCAGGGAAGACCCTGTATTTTTCAACACGATAATGCCAGACCACATTCTGCAGCAATCACAACATCATGGCTACGTAGGAGAAGGATCCGGGTACTGAAATGGCCAGCCTGCAGTCCAGATCTTTCACCTATAGAGAACATGTGGCGCATCATAAAGAGGAAGGTGCGACAAAGAAGGCCCAAGACGATTGAACAGTTGGAGGCCTGTATTAGACATGAATGGGAGAGCATTCCTATTTCTAAACTTGAGAAACTGGTCTCTCTGTCCCCAGACGTCTGTTGAGTGTTGTAAGAAGAAGGGGGGATGCCACACAGTGGTAAAAATGGACTTGTTCCAACTTTTTTGGGATTTGTTGACGTCATGAAATTTGGAAACAACAGATTTTTCCCTTAAAATGATACATTCTCTCAGTTTAAACTTTTGATCTGTGATTTGTGTTCTATTCTGAATAAAATATTAGATGTTGGCACCTCCACATCATTGCATTCGGTTTTTATTCACAATTTGTTTAGTGTCCAAACTTTTTTGGAATCCGGTTTGTGTGTATATATATATATATATATATATATATAGTGGTAAACTGTCATGTAAACTGACCACTGAAATCAGTTGAGGAAACTGAGCTTTCTAGTTTTTATTTTGTTTAAAAGTATAGTTTCCTCAAATGATTGAGATTTTTAGATAATTTAAGATTATTCTAAGAGGACCAAGACCACCATTTGCCAACCACTGGCTCCTCCACTGCATCTGGTGGAGGATAAAATGTCTTCCTCCTCTCTCCAGGATCCGTCACTCTGCGCTGCCTCAAACATACATACAAACATACATACAAACATACATACAAACATACATACATACATACATACAAACATACATACAAACA
>NC_056503.1:47354087-47355661 GCF_014905685.2 Nematolebias whitei
AGTGGTGGCACAGAGGTTAGAGAAGGTGGGCCTGTGATTAGAAGATCACTGGTTCAACTCCCAGTAGCAACAACATCAAAACGTGGGTGAGAAAGGTGAAACACCCGCCTCCATCTTCATTTGCCCCACTCTTGGCCCTTGAGCAAGGCCCTTAACTCCCCCATCTACTCCCCCGGGTGCTCTAGATAGCAGCTCTACACAGAGGGTTGTGGTAGTTCAGTGGTTGCATCAGGAAGGGCATCCGACATAAAAATAATTGCCAAGTCTTCGTGCGACTTAGCTGTAGCGACCCCTGAAGAAGGGAGCAGCCGGAAGAAGTAAAAAGATGGCCGTATGTCCATGTCTTGTGGGATTTAGTTTCTGTTTAAAATGATGTCAGCATTTTTGATGGTACAGTAATTTAACTTGTTTGTTTTGTATTTTTGACGAGTTTCTGTCATATTTCTTAGTCGCACTCTTGTTTCCTGAGCTTGGGTCCATCACCTGTTCTTTTCCAGAAGAAACGACGTCATTAAAATCTGATGTATATCCATTGATCACCTTCCAGATGTTTAATTCAAATCTGCCTACTGGTTCCTGGGATATTTTACTAAAAAGATGGACAAAGAAGCACGTGCACAAACACAAGCAGTTACATGATTTCCTGCCTTTCACGGAAGCAGGTTTTATCACTACATAAAAATCAGAATGTGAGAAGAGGACAAAAAAATTACATTAAAGAAGGGCAGAAGAAACACGACGGCAAAAAATTTAAAAACAATATATTCTTATTTAAACTAGGTGAAATCAATGAAACGTACTGTATTTCAAAAGAACAATAAAAACATTGAAACCAAACCCCACAAACTGGCTTCTTTGTTTATACAAACACATTTAATGTTTGTACTAATTACCAGTTATTTGACAAAGAAATCAGATGGATGATATTGGTTTAACTCTACCTTTAAGCCCCCAGTGTGTGATTTTATGTTAATATAAACAAAAACCACATGGGTCTCCTTAATGACCCCCCCCTCCCCATTTTTACACAAAGAACAGACTAAAACCTCAGCTGTCGCTCTCATTTCATGGTCAGGGATCAATTGTGGATGAAACACACCAGCCTCTGGTCTGTCTTTTGTTTCGTTGGTACGGTTGAGTCTTTCTGCTTTGAAAGCCTGAAATGTTTTTAGAATTAAGAAAAAAGGTTTAACGGCTGCTTCCATCTTTGAGCCTAAAAATTGGTTTCAGATAAAGGCTGAGTTCAAGAAGCTTGATAATGTTTAAACTATTTGTAAAGAATAAAAGTTAGAAGAAATATAAAGTGCTCTGACGTCCCCTTTTACTGAGGGATTTAAATAATGCATGTTTGTAAAACTAAACTACAAAACATTCACTGGTCAAATCCCTCAGAGACGGGGACATCAGCGTACTGCTTATTGTTGTTATTAGCAGGATGCCAGGTGTTTTTGTACCTGTCTGTGTTTTTAGCATGAAGTCAAGGTGCTTTTGGTACATGTCTCTTTGTGTTTTTAGCATGAAGTCAATGTGTTTTGGTACATGTCTCTTTGTGTTTTTAGCATGAAGTCAAGGTG
>NC_056503.1:47355671-47368787 GCF_014905685.2 Nematolebias whitei
GTTTTTGTACCCGTCTGTGTTTTTAACATGAAGTCAAGGTGTTTTGGAACACGTCTCTTTGTGTTTTTAGCATGACGTCAAGGTGTTTTGGTACCTGTCGCTTTGTGATGTCAGGTGTTATTGGTACCTGTTGGCGAGCGTGTCAATGTGCTCCCTGATGCGTTCAGAGTAGATGTTGCTCTGGCTGATCAGACTTTCTCCCGCCTCAATCACAGCCTTTATCCTGTGCAGGTTTAGCTCCATGGTGGTGGTGAACTCCTTGTGTTTCTTTATTGCGACTTCTACCGTCTCCACTGTGGTGGGGAGCTCCACGTGAGCGAGGGCTGATTCCTGCAGCGAGACGACCAGAGACATCATGAGGTGACATCAGCTCATCCAGTCAGAGGATAAAATGAATAGGAACAGGAAGAGCTCACAATGAAAAATAAAATAAAACAAAAAAAAGCATTTTCAATAATGGGGGATAAATGAATGACTGCAAAACTGTAGCTAAAAGCTTAAAGTAGCAAAACTGTAATAAAATTATAGACTAGTAAAACTGTAGTTAAAAACTAACATACAACTGTACTTAAAAAAAAAGAAACTGTAGCTAAAAGATGAAATAAGTAACAATTCAGCTAAAAGACAAATTTAGCTAAATCCTACCGAAATGCAGAAATTGGCAAAAAAAAAGAAGAAGCTAAAACTACCAAAACAGTTGCTAAAGATAAATTAAATTTTAACAGTCACTAAAATTAATAAATCGTAACTAGTGAATCAGTTTCTGTCAGCTGCTCTGTCCTTCAGGGGTCGCCACAGCGAATCAACTTGCATGAAAGATTTGACAAGTGTCTTACGCTGGACACTCCAGACGCAACCTGGGCTCGAACCCGCAACCTCAGGATTATAAGACCATGGCACTGAACACCAAGCTACCACAGCCACAAATTAGTAAAATGTAACTAAAAGCTAAAATGAACAAAACAGTAGCTAACGCTAAAATTATCAAATAAGATGCTAACAGCTATAAATAGCAAAACTTTAGCTCAAAGATGAAATGAGCAAAATCTAATAACAGAAAAACCTAAAATCTATCAATATATTGTAGCTAAAAGCTAATATTAGCAACAGTACAGTAAAGCTAAAAAGAGTTAAAAAAAAAAAAACTAGAGCAAGCTCGCTGAAGTAGATTTCAGAGAAGAATGTTTTTGGAAGAGTTGGAGATTTTTTTTTAATATTTCTGGAGTCATTTAAAAAAAAATTCCAATAAAGTTAAAATAGCACAAACTATAAAGTACTTTGCTACAAATGTGCAGAAAAAACAAACAAACAGGAAAACAATAGTTCTGATGCTGCATCGGCATGAACTCAAATATCAAATATTCACACAAATAATACAGAAAAATAAATAACTGATTTAATGTTAACAATTTAGATCAAATATTTATGTATATTTTAATAAAAAAGATAAAAAATAACTAAAACCTTTAAAAACTCATGTGGGAAACAATAAATATTTAGGTTTTTAAATGAATACTGGTATAAAATGTATTTTAAGTCAAAGTCAAAAATATTTCTTGCTCAAAAATTACAAATAATGTAACCATTTGTTTTTATGAAGACATGCATTTGTTGCTGTATAAATGTGGTCCATCTATCTTTAGCAAAATGTTGCATTTTTACATCTCTGTCTTTGTTTGGAGCCAGTTCTGGCACAAAATCAAAGTCAAATCTTGAGTTAAACTGAAAATGAAACATGATGCCTGTGAAAATTAATTTTTGCATCCGAAGTGTTTTAAAATAAATTACAGTCAACAAATTGACAGAAGCTCTTCAGGTTTTTTTTTTCCATTTCAAATCTGTTTTGAAACTAAACTTATTTAAGAAATCATAGAAATATGTGCATATACAGATATGCACGATAAATAATATTAAGGCTAAACAATTTAGGAGAAGCAGTAATCTATGACCTTGAAGAGCTGGTACCTGATGAAGATCCATCAACAAACCTAATAAATGTTCTGACCAACACTGTTTTTCCTCACCTGGTTGTTGAGGAAGGACTCGGCCTGTTTGACGTCTCGCAGGAACAAGTGAAAAATGTGGGCCTGGACCAGAACTTCTCTCCGGCTCTCCCACATCTCGAGGAGCTTGTTCCAGCCGACGTCGAGCTTCTGGAGCCACTGCTGCAGGGCGGCCTGAGGCAGGGGAGCGTCCTCGGACTCCAGCAGCTCGTTCATGGCCTGCAGGCGCTCGTAGTCCTCCTCGTACCTGCAGCCGCAGCAACACGTTAGATAAAAAACATTTAAAAGACAAGGTTGTTGTTCGTCAGCTACGTACCGTCCAATCTCCTCCTTCAGAGCAGCGTGTTTGTTGATGAGTTTCTCTGCTTCTTCCAGGTCGTTGGGCAGCTGGTCAGAAGCAGCAGCCGTCTGAGTCTGGACCAGCCAGGTGAGGAACGAGTCCAGGTCCTGACGGGACAAAAGATGGGTCACAAGTCTGTAGCTTGAGCTGCAGAAATGTCTGCAGGCAGACATACCTAACTCAATAAATCTTAGTACCCTTCCACACTAAATAAATAAAATAACCTGATGCAACTGAAGCCAAAAAGCTCCAGTGTCATCTCATCTGAAGCAGAAACATCTTCCAGAAACTTTGGGGCTTGTCGACATGAATGTTCCTGTCTAGTTTTATGGTTTTTCTACCAACAGTGAAGCTCTCCTGGGTCTTCTTTCATGAAGCGCATTATGAGTCAGAATGTGTCGTTCAGAAACTTTGACCTTAGAGTTCATCATGGATGTTTTCTTTACTCTTTTAAATCCTGTTGGAATATTCATCTGATGAACCTGGGGTCGCATTTCCTCTTGCATCCACATCCTGGACCAGTGATCAACAGCCTGGACCTCGGGACAGCTAAAGACCTGAACACCTCTGTGGGCCAGCCTGGACCACAACTAAAAGCAAATGATGTTTAGATCTAAAGGAGGACACATGAGGCTGCAGGAAGTCAGACAGGTCTACAGGAGTCTGTCCATTCAGGACCTTATAGTTCATCGAAGAAGCTTTAGAACAAACAGGAGGCCGAAGGGAAGCAGCAGCGAGGAGACACGTTCACGCACTTCTTGTTGGTGTTTAAGACGAGCTGCGGCGTTCTGGACCAGCTGCAGTCATAAGAAGAAGCTGGCCTGGCCAACAGAGTTACAGTGATCCAACTGGGAGGCAACAAAAGAGTGAATCACCTGTTCAGTGTCATTAAAAGATAAAAAAACTATTTCACTTGAAGATACATAAAGGGTAAAATCTGTTTCTGAAGGTAAAACTTTAAACCAAGTTTCACCCTCAAATATTTTATGTGAGAGTTTACAAACAGCTCCAAGCTGCATAGATCTATAGGAGAAGCGCTGTGGTTTCCATTGAGACCAAAAATATGAACTTTATGATGATGAATATCATCAGGTGCAGACGTCAGTCATCCAGGACACCAGGAGTTTGTTGGAGTTTGAAGTTTCACCTCCCATCAGAAAGGCTTCTTCAGTTTCCAGCCACTCAACTCTTGTAATTATCATAATAATGATGATGATAATGATGATGGCTCCACCTGTATGAAGCTCTGCAGCCGGCTGGCTACCATCAGTGAGTCCTCACATCCCTGCAGGGTCCGTTTAAGCTCCTCCCACTCCACGCTGATGTCATCGAAGGGAACAAGAATCTCCATTGTTCGACCCAAGTGAGAGGTTGCCAGATGTTCTGCTTCCTCCTAACATCAGCAAACAGGAAAGTTGTTTTAATGATTTTGTTTGAAAATAATCCAATATTTTTACAGCTTAAGCTCATTTTTCTGTCCCTTCGGTACCTGTAGGTGCAGCAGTTTGGGCTCCAGGACCGACAAGGCCCCCTCCATGGTAGTAAGACGTCTCTGCAGAGCCATGACCCCTCCCAAATCGCTGCCGACATACTGGGTGGCGTCAATGGCTTTCCTCTTCTCCTGTATTTGGGATTTTATCTCCTGGCACTCGAGCAGGTAGTTCTGCAGACGTAACATCGAGTCGAGCTGATCTTTTTTCTGCTCCACAAGCTCCACGATGCTGTTCCACCTGGAGCCCCATAAAACAAATTATACTTAGAACAAACAAACCAAATGTCAAACTGCACAGGCTTTATTTATTTTAAATATAGTGGAAACTGCTAAACTTTAATCAGAACTGTTGTAGACTCAACAAAAGGATGCATTTCTTGTAATAAAATGTAAAAATAAAAATAAATAAACTCAAAAGTAAAGTAATTTTGCTTTAAAGGAATGGTTTAATTTAATGAAAGTGGGTGTACATGGAGTAGTTATGAGCAGTCAGTGTCTTACTTGCAGAAGGCAGCAGCATGATTTCAGTTTGCAGAATCAGGGAGGAATTTTTATTTTTATTGTTATAAAAACTATACAAAAAGACATAAGACAAGTCTTTTTGTCTCTAACCATTAGACTATCATAAAACTGCCACAAGTGTTGTTATGTTAATGAATGATTAGTTCATAATTCAGAAACAGGTTTGATACAATCTTGTTGCAGAAATGTAAATGTACTTTAATTAATATTTCTCACTGTAATAAAACTTCTTGTTATGATGACGTGGTTTGGTCTGAGGAAGCCTCTCTGACCCGTGGACCAGTTTGTTGCTGTGGTTTCAGCCCTTTTCTGATTAACATGATGTCATACAATATTTCCTTTGATTTTGCTCCAGACCAGCAGGTCTGACCCAGTCAGCCCAGAATGACCCGTTCACACACAAACACACACACACACACACCGATCCCTGGGACTAGAGTGAGGTAATGGCAGAGTGGCAGGGAGGCAGGAGAACATCTGAGTGAACTGACGTCAGAGTTGTCTTCTAGACAGCAAGGTTACCGTGATTTAAAACGTTAGGTGTGAATGTGAGACGTGTCGCAGCCTTAATGTAGTTTGTGCAAATTTTAATAGCTTTACTGTCAAACTACTTCGACACACTTTGTTCTTATTTAGCCTTTCATATGTCCAAAGGTTCAGCTCATTCAAGAGTAGGGTGCTGTGACTTTTAGTTTTTGTCATTCTTAAATTTTACAAAATATTAAACTTTATTTTAAAATAATTCTTCATAAAAATACATTAAGGTCTCTTCAATTCATTAAAAAAACTGTCATTATAAACTGGCTCTAATTTTGTCTTCTTATGCTACTTTTTACTTTTAGCTAGTCTTCAGCTACTTTTAGCTACTAGCTATTTTTTATACTTTAAGCTAGCCTTTTGTTACTTTAAGCTTTTGCTGCTTTCAGCTTTTAGTTAGCCTTTTCTTACATTTAGCGTTAAGTTACCCTTTTGCTACTTTTAGCTTCTAGCTTTTCTCTTAGTATTCCGAGTTAGCCATTTTCTACTTTTGGCTTTTAGTTGTTTTACCTGGCCTTTTGCTACTGTTAGAAACCGTTTGCTGTTTTAAGCAAGTGCCTTGTTACATTTAGCTTTAAGTTAGCATCTTGCCTTTTAAGCTAGTGTTTTGAGTCTTTCTTTTAATTTTAACTACTTTGCTTCAGCTTCTGTAGAGAATTTTCACAAAAAATGTAATTTTTCCAGTTTCATATTTAAGGTTTGCTTCGACATTTATTACACAATATTTTCCTCCAGTTCCAATACGAGCGGTAAACATTTGGTGACGCCTACATACGTTACACGTCAGACCTACTGCATTAACTTAGATTGTAGCTGGTGCTTTTGTATCACCAGAACTATTTCAGTACCTGGAGTTGAGGTGGTCCTGACACCCTCTGACCTCTGTAGAAGACGGATGACCTCCGTCCAGCAGCTGCTGAACTATCTGATTAACGTCCAGGATCCGTCCCATCAAGCTGTTCATCTCCTGATCCAGACTCTCAAACCTGCAACAATCATAAGCGTGGGTCATAAAACGGCTCAAACAAGTCTGATATTCTTCTTCTGCTTCTCCTCACCTGTGTGCCACCACCTCCACGTCCTCCAGTCTCTCAGGGATCTCCATCTTGTCGAGCCACTGCTCCTTCTCATCGATCCACAGCTCGCAGGCGTTGACCTCGCTGAACATGCGGTAGACCGCGAGAGCATCGTGAAGCCATTGCTGCCTCAGCACCGCGACCTCAGCGACCTCTGTGTACAGCTGCTCCACCTCTCCCATACGAACCTGCACCTCCTGCAGACAGAGGCCAGGAGGACACAGAAAGGACAAAACGGTTTTAAAAACACTACTGAGAACAATGAAAACATCTTTCCAGTTGAGGTGTTCACACCTCCTCTTCACGGTATCTCAGAGCCAGCGCCACCACGTGTTTGCGCAGCGCCACTACATGGAAACGATGTTTGTCGATGGCTTCGGTGACGCCTCTGTGTTTCTTCAGCAGCGACTGCGTGGAGTACTCGTCGTGCCCGAAGTCTTCGCTGGAAACCAGGCGGTAGGCGTCCTGCAGCCAGGTCGCCACGTCGTCAGTTTCCGTGGAGAACTGGAAGAAGTTGAGGGACTCCTGCAGGTGGTTGAGATGCTGCGCCGCCTGGTCCTCCAGCTTCTTCCACTCGCCTTTAACCTCCATGATGTGCTCCTGGATCCCCGCAGCGCAAAAGCTCTTTTCACTCAGAATCTGCTTCCCGCGCTTTATGGTGTTCTGGAGAAGAAGGAATAACAACAAAGACTCTTTCAATAACTTTCAAGGTTTAGATTCATTCACATGGCCAGAAAAAAACCTTTCTGAAGACTTGAAACTCTGACAAATGTTTTAGTAATCAGTGTGTTTATTAGCTGCATGTTCTAATTAAATCTGACTTCAATCTAGGACTTATTAAGCCACGAAGCACTGACCCAAATGTATAGTTTATCTTGAAATTTCTCTAGTTTACTACAAATAGAATGCAGTGATGCAAAAAATACAAACAAATACATCAAAGATCTGAATCAGATCTACTAGTGTTTTTTTTCTTTTTTTTTAAAGTTAGACAATTATTACTACTTTGTGTTAACAACAACAACAATAACAACATAATAACAACATAATAACCAAAAGCTTAAGAAACCAGCTTCAGTATTCATCATAAAAACAACTCATATGGGTCCACCTTTACTCTACGGTAAGCATACATCTGACCTTTTTCCCTGTTTCTTCATTAGTGGTTAGGAAAATATAATTTTTACACAAAATCCACACATTTATTTAGTACCTTAAAATAATTATACTCCTGTCTCAAAACAGGAAAACCAAAAAGTCAGTAATAATAATAAAAAAAACTGCACAAATAAAACCTAACAAGTTTAAAACAAGTAGTTTTTATTTAAATAAACGCATACTAGAGTTGCATTTGGGTCTAAAAAATCTGGCCTGGCCCGAACCCGTATAATTTTTTTCGAGCGCGAACCAAAACCGACAGATTAACTGTAATTACAGGCCTGAACCCCAAAAATAAATAAATAAATAAAATAAATAAATACTTATATATATTATTATTATTATTATTATTAAGCTTTTACTGCTTTTGTAATCAAATCACTTTGACAGCTACTTCCTTCACCATAGATAACAGCAGGTGCGGAGACGCACGCGGCCGGTGATCAGCTGATCCATCTGAGCTTAACTGGACTTTTTTTTTTAACCTGTTTTCAACCAGCTGGTCAGACCTGCTCAAGTAGATTAACATAGTTTTATATTGTGCATTCTTTGTGTTGTATAATTCGTAAAACCACATCAAAGCCAGAGATCAGCCCAGCCCGCACATTAAGCACATTGTTATGGTTTCGGGCCCGGGTTGGAAACAAACACAGTGTATTAAACTGTTCAAAATGAATCTGAGCAACTTTTATTTTACATATTTAGACACCCTTATTTCAATAAATAAATAAACAAACAACACATTGTGTGGTTTATATGTAGCTCCAAGCTTCGTTAAACTTTATATTTTAAAATGATTGAAAATTTAATTAGCCTTATTGTTAATATAAAGCTGCAGCATCAAACTCCTGGCAGGAACAAGGGGTGCTGAAGGTGCTATAGCACTGCATTAAATATGCCAAAGAAATGACGTGTGTGAAAAGTAAAGAAATGAATGATTGAATGAGTAAACACAAAAAGCCAGTTGTATGTAAACAATTCAAACTTGAGCTTCAGAATTTAAAAATGCAGGTTAAAATTACAATTGTACACTAAGACAAAAGAAAGAATCGGTTGGTGCAGATTCTGAGAAAAACAAAAATCCACACACCTGCAGCAGGGACCTGTGGGCCAGCAACTCCCCAGCCAGAGTTTTGTGTTTCTGAAGCAACCTCAGCACGCTGCTCAGATCTTTGCCAAAACCCTGAGACGCCAAGATGGAGCTTTTCTCCCGAATCCAGGCCTCCGACTCTTCCAGCTCCTAACAGAGAAACAGTCAGCAAAACAAGATTTAAGTTTTTTTTTCAAGGAAATACCTGTGATGCAAGAGAGTTTTATAATACCACTTAATCTAGAATGCAAGAAAAAGGCAGAGAGAAAAAATTAAGCCAGACCTAATAGTAAAAACAAGAAAGAGACAGGAATAAGGAGCAGAAAGGATCAAATCACAATTAAAAGAATAAAAAGAAAAATAAGATGAAAAATTAAAGTCAAAGACCAAACGTGGTGTGTTTTAAGGCAGTCTCAAACATATCATTAATAAATATGACATAAATTTGTTTATTTTTCAGTAAAATGTATCATTTATAAAAACTAATCATCATTTGCTTTTCCGACAAAACTTCTGGATAAAATCACAGAAAAATGTGATTTAAAAACGTAGAAAGGCGACGCCCAGTTAGAACTATAGCACGAAATAAAACCGTGGATCTCATTGTGTTAACTCTGAGGTAACATTTACACTCCATCCATCCATCCATCCATCCATCCACCCATCCATCCAACTATCCATCCATCCATCCATCCATCCATCCATCCATCCATCCATCCATCCATCCATCCACCCATCCATCCATCCATCCATCCATCTTTCCATCTATCCATCCATCCATCCATCCATCCAACTATCCATCCATCCATCCATCCATCCATCCATCCATCCATCCACCCACCCATCCATCCATCCATCCATCCATCCATCCATCCATCCATCCATCCATCTATCCATCCATCCATCCATCCATCCATCCAACTATCCATCCATCCATCCATCCATCCATCTGTAGTGAGTCACGTGAGATACGTGTCACTTGTTGTATGACAAATATATGGATATATATTTATGCATACTTTTCACGAGTTCTTCATTTTTCTGACTGTAAATGCCGTGCATTGAATTTAACACAAAATGTAACGAGAGACGTTATTTATCTTTGACCCATCAAATGAATGGAATCATTTATTTTCAGAATCAAAGTTTAACATCAAACATTTACATTAATTTGGCAAAATATGAAAATAATAACAGACAGTTTCACAAATAATGAACTTCAAATCACTCGGCGGTGATTTGAGGACTTTGCTTCAGATATTTCTAAAAATATCTGCACTGATTTATGAGAGAGAGAGAAGAGTTTAAGATGAAAGGAGATTATCTTACAGAGAACTGTGTGAGGGAATTTAATCTGTTTGACCAGAAGTTGCACGCTCCGTCAGATCCTCAGCTTTGTCCACGGTACACTTTAGTCGAAGAAGAAGTCTTTACCTGGTTTGACGATAGATCAGCTCAGTAAGCATCCTTCAGACTGTTTCCAGCGCCTCCGTTAAGAACAGCTAAAATCCTCGAAGAGTCGTGCGTGGTTAGCTCAAAACAGAATTATAATCCCACACGTCTCTGGATTCTCGGCAACTCCAAAACTCTTCATAACTCTAGTTCTCTTCTGAACTCCTTCAGAACTTTTCCATTCTCCATGGAATCTTTTCCTGTCGGACTCTCACTCTCAATCTCCATCTCCAACTAACATGAACTGGGAAGTTGCCACATTTTATTTGGGTCGACTTCCTGTTCAATTTAGAGCTTTCTGATTCGTGGAAGGACCAGAAAGAGGAGTGGTTTTGACGTAAGGTGTTTATCAACAGTCGAGGTCAGAGAATGAAATTTGTTTTCACATACAGAAAAGATTATTGCAGCAACAGCAGACTTCGTGGAGTCAACTCTTGGTAATCTTCTGAAAAAGTTTAAACATGACATTTTTCTCGGTAAACATTTTAGTTGACCGAAAACCAACCTTTCACATACTTACGACTTGACTCATTTCAGACAGAAAATCAAGGAATGCTTATTCAGGTGATTTCTTCTTGGAATGAGGAATAAAAATCATTACTTACTGTTTATGTAAAATAAAGATGAGTAGTTCTTTTCAACCTATAAGCATTGAGTGAAACTACCACAATTGATTATTAAAACATTTGTAAAACAGTAATGATTATAGAGGATTGTCTTTTCTGCTTGATTAATTCAAGAAAGAAAGTCATCAGATGGCCCAGACTAATTCAGATCAATGAAACTAACAGTCTCTGTCCATCTGGTAGATTTGAGGTCATCTGGTTCACTACACATCCATCTTTCCATCTATCCATCTATCCATCCATCCATCCAACTATCCATCCATCCATCCATCCATCCATCCATCCACCCATCCATCCATCCATCCATCCATCCACCCATCCATCCATCCATCCATCCATCTTTCCATCTATCCATCCATCCATCCATCCATCCAACTATCCATCCATCCATCCATCCATCCATCCATCCATCCATCCATCCATCCATCCATCCATCCATCCAACTATCCATCCAACTATCCATCCATCCATCCATCCATCCATCCAACTATCCATCCAACTATCCATCCATCCATCCATCCATCCATCCTTCCATCCATGATGGACCAGTGACGGATGGACTTTTACTTTCCTGATGTTTTATTTTGCATACTTTTGTTTTGTAATCCACCAACATCTGCAAACTATAGAATATTTTAGCCATTCATACATCAAGACCTTTAGCCCAGACAGGAGATGGATGCTGTGACTTTGGATTTTTGTAACTTTTATACTTTTCAAAAACATTTACGGTACATTTATCATAAATCTTTTCCCCTTTGAAATGCATCGAGATCTCAATTACTTAAAAAAACGTTGTTCGTTTTATATCTGCTTCAGCAAACTGACTCTGTTTTTAACTTCTTATGCTACATTTAACATTGGCTTCATCAGATCGTGATCTACAGCTTTCGCTGGAGCGGTCCGCAGCCGAATGCGACACGGCCGGGATGAAGATCAGTTCCTCCAAATCCGAGGCCATGGTCTTGAGCCGGAAAAGGGTAGAGTGCCCTCTCCGGGTCAGGGAGGAGGTCCTACCCCAAGTGGAGGAGTTCAAGTATCTTGGGGTCTTGTTCACGAATGAGGGAAAAATGGAGCGTGAGATCAATAGGCGGATAGGTGCAGCGTCTGCAGTGAAGCGGGCGCTGTACTGGTCTGTCGTGGTGAAGAGAGAGCTGAGTCAAAAGGCGAAGCTCTCAATTTACCGATCGATCTACGTTCCCACCCTCATCTATGGTCACGAGCTTTGGGTTGTGACCAAAAGAATGAGATCTCGGATACAAGCGGCCGAAATGAGTTTTCTCCGCAGGGTGCCTGGGCTCTCCCTTAGAGACAGGGTGAGAAGCTCGATCATCTGGGAGAGACTCAGAGTAGAGCCGCTGCTTCTCCACGTCGAGAGGAGCCAGTTGAGGTGGCTTGGGCATCTGGTTAGGATGCCTTCTGGACGCCTCCCTGGTGAGGTGTTCCGGACACGTCCCACCGGAAGGAGGCCCAGAGGAAGACCCAGGACACGCTGGAGGGACTATGTTTCTCGGCTGGCCTGGGAACGCCTCGGGATTCCCCCGGAAGAGCTGGCCCAAGTGGCTGGGGAGAGGGAAGTCTGGGCCTCCCTACTTAAGCTGCTACCCCCGCGACCCGACCCCGGATAAGCGGAAGAAAATGGATGGATGGATGGATGGATGGATGCTACATTTAGCTTTTAGCTAAGCTTTTGTTACATTTAGCTTGCAGCTACTGTCCTTTTGATATTTTTAGCTACCTTTTTAGGGTTTAGTCACCCTTTTACTACTTTAACTTTTAGTTTACATTTGTCTAGTTTTAGCTAGACCTTTGCTTTTTTAGCAATGTTTTGCTACTTTTAGCTATTGTTGTGCTATGCTTAACATAGCTAGTGTTGTGCTGCTACTAGCTTTTAGTTAGCCTTTTGATACATTTATCATTTAGCTACTGTCATTTTTAAGCTACCTTTTTGCTACTTTTAAATATTAATTACCTTTTTGCTACTTTAGCTTTTCGTATATGTTTGTCTATTTTTAGTTAGCCTTTTGCTTGTTTTTTTAACCAAGTGTCTTGCTACTTTTAGCTTTTAGCTAGCCTTTGAATACTTTTGCTTTAGCTAACATTTTGTTACTTTTAGTGAACCTTTTGTTGGTTTTAGCTAACATTTTGCAACTTCTATCTTTTAGATATCCTGTTTTCTACTTTTGTCTTTTTGCTAGTTTTCCAACATTTGTCTTGTACCTAGAATTTTGCTTCTATCAGCTTTTCGTTTGTTTTTCTACTTGTGGCGTTTAGCTGGTACAAGAACTCAAATTAAGCTTCAGCAAAAACTAAATCCTGACTCCAAGCAAATTTAATTGAAAACATGGAAATCCAATATATAAAATGGTTTGGCATTTGATAAAAATTTAAAGAAATTCTTCTACTATTGGGTGATTTGTAAAGATAAAAACAAAAAAAACCTTATCAAGTGGGACACGATCAAGTGATTTAAATAACTGAGTTCATGTGTTCTGCTGTCCAACATTTAAAAAGTATTTATTTTTTAGCTCAGTTAAGGTCAACTGTTTTATTTACTCAGTTCTGGCTTAGAGTAATAGTTCAAACCTGTTAAAGACACCCAACACATTAGTTTTTCTGTGACCCCTCCCACCTGAAAAAAGGCCCACAGCTGTCTGGACTCCTCCAGCTCGGCCCGTCTTTTAGCTGCCAGTTGTTTCAGCTCCTCCACACAGGAAGAGACGTGGTTCACACGGTTACGGATCACCTGTGGGTCGCACGGCAGGTAACCTGGGAGGCAGAAAAACAAAGTTATTGACGATGGGGGGGGCGGTGGGCCTT
>NC_056503.1:47383787-47413205 GCF_014905685.2 Nematolebias whitei
GATAGATAGATAGATAGATAGATAGATAGATAGATAGATAGATAGATAGATAGATAGATAGATAGATAGATAGATAGATAGATAGATAGACACTCTCTGTGACCATTTTTATTATATTTCACTAATTTATTTAGTGTGTTCAAAGTTCTTACGATACAGGAGCGAGACCCTGCAACTCGTGAAGAAACGTAAAAACCGTGAGAATGGTTTGAAGCATTTTGGTGACACATTCAATAATGCCACCAATGGTCGCAGCCCAGTGAGATGAAGCGAAACAGGATCAGTTCTGTTCATGTACTCTACGCCTGACACAAACCCACAGCTTTTCTTCATTTCACCTCTTCACTCCACTGCTGCCTGGGTACACAGCATTATTCAGGCCCTCCTGAGACATTCACAGGACTCGGACTGACTCTTGAGACAAGGAAGTGTCACGCTCAGCCCAGCTACCTACAACAAAGCACATTAAACCGAGCCGCTAACAGAATTACGCCTCTGGAACCCAAGGGAGTGAGCCAAATGGATGGTCTGTGTGTGCCATATGAACGACCGGACCGTCATACCGAGTTAAACATCAAACAATAAATATGAAGCATGTGATGCAGCTTAAATTTTGTTCAAACCCAAAATGATCTTTCCATTATGTTTGTTTTGGAGAATGACCTTGCTGTGGTGCTTTTTCTTTTTTTTTAACAAGGTGAAAATGTTTGGGTATTTATTTATCACAATGAGGCATCTGTTTTAGCCCAATGTGCAAAGAATGTGCCCTTTTAAATTACTGTTCAGTACAGTAGTCCCTCGCTACTTCACAGTTTGACTTTCGCGGACTCGCTCTTTCGTAGTTTTTCAAAGATTGGACACGACACACAATTGGCTGATCGATGGATGAGCCGCATGAGCGGCGTGCAGCCCACAGGTGCAGGGAGAAGCTCCCTCCAGCAGCACGTCATGATCTCCGCTCTCTGCCACGCCCACTTCTCTGCTGCAATCACACTTACTAATTGTTCTGCTCGTTTCTACTTATTTAAACCAAATTCAGCAAATATGTGTTATTTCTGCTTCTTCTGCTGACTTAGGCTTGTCCTTCCATTTCAGCTACATTTCAGCAGGTTCTTCAGCAATAAAATCGTAAAATAATCATAATCACAACATATGAAAGTGTTACAATTTATTTTAAATTATTTTAGAACTTCCATGTTCAGTTGTTACGGTGTAATTGATCAAGAAGTTCATTGTTGCTCCGTGCTGCAGAGTTGCGTGAAAAGTTAACCCTTCTCTTCTCTACAATTTAAATTTAAATACTGTAATGTTTTAAATAAAAATATTACAGTATTGAGATTTAAATAGTTTATTTACACATTGGGATCAGGTGATGAGTGTGACTGCAGTGGAGAAGTGGGCTGGCAGAGAGCCGCAGGTGGCAGAGAGTGGAGATCATGACATGCTGTGCTCTTTTAGAGCGTTTAGAGTTTAGAAACATTGTTTAGAATAATGCAAGAGTGTGGAAGGGTTTATAAAGCCTTTATATATAAATACTAAATTAAACTACTTCTTACTACTACTACTTGTACTACTATTCCTCCTGAGCAGTTTTTCACTTATCGCGTGCCGCAATAAACGAGGGACTACTGTACAAGGAAGTTTAGGTACAACTGAAACTAGTAAAAATTGAAATAAGTCTAAATATATTCATAAGAATGTTCACAACTATTCTGCTACAATTTCAGGCATTCTTGCCTTATTCATATTTTCAGCTTTGCTTTAAACAATTTCCCTTGGACTTGATGAAAATAAAAATCTACGCAGAACTGAATACAGTCTCTAAAAGATTCACTCCTAGCTTCACAGCTTGGTGAAGAAAGAAAAATATTGTAACTTGTGGCAACAAACCCCTGAAAACAAATTAATCATCTATAATTGATAACGGTGCAGGTTTGAATGGTGACAGAAATGCCTACATGATATTTTCCTGTGTTTTCTGTTGTTCCGCTCATGTTTCAGGTTTACCTGGAAGCGTAGAATAATCGTCCAGATAAGCCCCAGCGTGAGGCGGTGGTTTCCGTCCACGATGTCGTGAGAACCGACATTTTCCAGGTGAACCCTCTGCTCTTTAAGGAACTGCAGGGCTTTGTCGACGTTTTCCAGGCTGTGGATCCGCATGCGACCCCTGGTAGGTCTTGGCTTGAGAAGAACGGAACAATTAATGATAATTATTATCACACTTACTGCACGCTGCGTCGTGGAGCGCGAGCGTTAGCACACATGAACTGTAGAGGATGTCAGTGCATTTAGGTAAAGACAAATATTGATAAATAAGTTAATAAAAAGCAGCCGCCAAGGTAAACTCAATATGAATTCTATTTGTAAAATAAAAAACACATGTTAAAACTTGCGCAGATGCATTTACCTTGTAAGAATGGCTGATTGTAACCTCCTAAAGCTGACTGTACTCATATTCTAACCCCACAAACAAACCAAAGAGCTGATACATCAGTTCAGACCAAATAACTGATTAATTCAGATAAATTATACGACAAACAGAAAGCCAAATACGAGTGTGTGTTTCCTACCAGCAGCTCTCCACTGAGGACTTCCAGCAGTCTGGTGAGCATGTATCCGTCCCTCAGGTCATTGTAAAGGTCTGAGATGCGACAGGACACTCTGGCCAGGTGGGAGTTGACCCACTTTGTGAAAGTTTTCTTCTGCACTGCATCTCTTTCATCTGAAGAAGATGAAAATATTAAGAAATAAACGTGTTGTCAACAGGATGGAGAATTATACAGTATTTAATATATTATGCTCACTACTACGAACTAGAAAGTTTTATAGGATAATTCATTTAAATACAAGTTGTAGATATTTTCTACTGCTGTACTGCAGGACTTTATCAGCCTCTCAGATGGTTTTGGACCACTCTTCTTCCCAGTCAGCTCACTGAGGTTTGCATTTGTTTCATCTCAGCTCACTGAAGGTGTCGCCACAACATTTTATTCAGGTTCTGGACTTTGACCGGACCGCTGCAGCACTCTGTTTCTATTTATTTTGACCCGTTCTGTTGTAGATCAGCTGCTGTGTTTGGGATTGTGGTTCTGTTGGACCCAGTTTGGTCCGAGCTTCAGCTGTTGGACAGATGGACTCATTTGACTCCAGAACCCTTTAGTCTACAGAGGAGTTCATGGTCCACTCAGGGACTGACAGGAGCCCAAATCATCAGCCCCCCGCCACCGTGCTGACAGCTGGGAGGAGCTGTTTGTGCTGATGTGCTGTGTTTGGCTTTCTCCGAACATGGCGCTTTGAATTATGGGTAAACGTCTCCACTGTGGACTTGTTTTGTTCCGTGTGTCTTAGGCTTGTAAAGTTTCAGCTGAATGAAACACAAGTCGTACCGCCATCTTGATTTTAGAGCAAAGAGTCTTTCTCTGAAACTTGTTCAGACAAGCCCCACACGTTCAGCCTTTCTCTAACTGTCATGACCTTTGACCTTTAACCTGCTAACTGAGGGCTGTGGAGTCTGAGATGGAGTTCTTGAGTTTTTTTGTCGTTTCTGTGAGGACTGCGTTAATACATTTCAACAAAGTCACTCAGCACTCAGGATTCCCACGACATCTTTACAAAACAAACTTCATCCCTCTAGTTCAGGGGTCAGCAACACGCGGCTCCGGAGCCACATGCGGCTCTTTCATCCCTCTGCTGCGGCTCCCTGCGACTTTGGAAAATAAATAATGAGTATTTAATTTAAATGTATTTAATTTTAGTTTATTTTTTAATGTAATTCTAAATGTGAAGAGAATGGTGTTCTTGTAACATTAAAATAAACAGTTTTTAATTTTTGTTGAACAAAATATGCGTCACCATTACCGATGTGCGATGAGGTGGACAGCGCATATTGTGACCTCCTGCTGCATAGCAAAGTCCGGTGGCTGTCCAGAGGGGAGGTGCTGAAATGCTTTGCCGCGTTTCTAGAAGAAGTGAAAACTTTCCTGCGCTGGAATGGCCATGTGGCTGGAAAAACTGCACTTCACGGTGGATATGACAGCACACCTGAACACATGTCTTCAGGGGAGATGAGGCGCATCTCTGCACGTGCTGGAGGAGGTTTTGGCATTTGAGCGCAAACTGACAGTGTTAGCCAGAGATTTACAGCGAATGTCTCCCTTCCCCTCTCTGAGAGTTCAAACAAGCTCATAATATGATAAATACTCAGTACTTGCAGTCTGCAGTCACCGCAATGCAAACATCGTTTGGGAGACGATTCTGTGAGTTCAGTGAGGAACAAAAAACACATTATCCTTCCCTGTCACTCCCCTGAGCATCACTCCATCCCTGCTGAACATGACTGCATTTGCAGGTGTAAGTCAACACGATCTTGAGATGGACCTGGCCGACATCGCCGACAAAGACATATGGGTGTCCAAGTTCAAACGCTTGACAGCTGATCTTGATGCTGCCTGTCAGAAAGCCGTTCTTGTTCAGAATCACAAAAGGAGTGAAACTGAAAACCTTCCCAAACAGGACAAACATGGAATGTCATCCCCGACACTTGACGTATACGTTTGAAGTCCTGTCAATCTTCAGATCCACAAAGTGAGCAGGTCTTCTGCAACATGAACTAGGTTAAAAACAAACATCGCTCACGTGCCTCACAGACAACAGCTGTGTGAAGGTGAAGGTGACGTCATACAGCTCTGATGTGAAGACGCTGCACGCTCAGGTTCAGCAGCAAAAATCACATTAGCCAGGCAAACTAAATATTTTAATTGGCTATTATTTTCCAAATATATATTTGACATTGTTAAGTGAAGTAATCCTTTTTTATTCAGGTTGACAGCTGACGTGCACGCTCCAGTGCACGCGATCAAATGATGATTGAACACAGAAGCAGATGCATTTTTGGTTCGCTGCTGGCATATAATTTAAGTTTGGATTTTTATTTCTTAAATACGAGGAGGACTCAAATAGACATTATTTTATTTGAAAGTAAGCATCATCGTGTTTCGGAGTTCAAAATGTTTTTGTTACATGCAGAAATAAAATGTTGCGTTCTCTGTTTAGCAGTTCATCGATTTCATAAATGCAACAGGTTTTTTATACATAGCATACAGGTAAAAAAAAACATAACCTGATTTTTTTTTTATTTTATCATTTTAGATGTCAAAAGGGTTTTTTTTTCTGTGGGAGACGGTCCATACGGCTCTTTGAGTATTTAAGGTTGCTGACCCCTGATCTAGTTGCTATTGTTATGATATGATAATCAATTAGGGTGTTCTAGTTTAGCCTTAAACATAAATTAAGTTGGATGCATGCGTGACCTCTGACCTGCCAGAGCCTTGATCCGGGAACACTCGAACAGCTTGGAGCTTGTGCACTCCGTCTCCCAGAACCCCGAGCCGACTGGTCGGTTGTTGTTGTTGAGCTGGCGCTGGGCTTCGGCGTTGTCCAGGTCTGGGGAGGCATTAGCCATCGCGTTCGACGTCCTGCACCGCACAAACGATACGCAGAGAAAAAAATAACTTTAAGTTGTCTGGGAAAAATAAAACATACAGGCTCTCAGCTGTTGTATTTTATTTTATTTTTTATTGAGGCCAAATATGTCCCATTTATATCGTTTTATTTTTGCAAAACGTTAGGAGACGATCTGAAAATCCACGAGGTGCTGAGACGAGGGGGAGTCTCGATGTATAAATAAGCTGAGGACTCGAACAAAGAGAACGAGGAGAAGTGTTGAGGCAAGAAGCTGACGCTCCGTCGCCACGAGTGAAAATCTGACGGATGATAGTTCAGCTCTGACACGCATCATCTCTGAATCCACGTTTAACACAAACGTAACAACAACAAACAAAAAAAACAAGGACTCAGTTAGTCACTTATAACCAGGAGTCTTTAAGTTGCACAAACACCACGCAGCAGCTCCATTTAACACGTCCAGAGCGTTTTTACAACAGCGGAGCTAAAAATAAAACTTCTCTGATGGACTCAAACAAAAAGATGACGAGACTCCTCTCTTTTATGTTTGTGCCTTTTACAGCTGCTATATTAAAAATAACTTTCTTAAGCAATAACGCAACGGGAGGGAACAAGGTGACGTTTCTTGTTGGCATTTTTATAATCAGATTCAATGAAAAACACAAAAAATTAAATAAAACAAAAAATAATTCAGAGCAAGGATTACTGATTATCTTGGTTGGAAAAATATGTTTCAAGCCCACCTTTAAGGTAAGCTTTGCCAATTTAAAACAACATTTGACCTTGACTGACAGAACATGCACTGACTGCTGATCTATCCATTTATTCACTCTTTATTTTATTATACAACAACTGCATGACCTCAAATGTAAAGGACATGGACAATATCTGACATCACCCAATTCTGCTTAACAAAATGTTGGTACACACCACGTTGTAATTTCTCTTAAATAAAACTATAATTGTTCTAGTGCAGGGGTCTGTAAAGTGTGGTTCTGGGACCACATTTAAGGCAAGTTGTTAAGGGGGAAAAAACCAAAGTATAGTTTTGGACATATGCCTTGATTTGCAAACCTCAAACTCTTTTATATCACAATGGATCATAGTAAACATGTCAAATGTTTCAACCAAGAAGTTACATTTTTGTAAAATAATACGGCCATTTTGAAACGACAGCAACAACACATCTCAAAAGTTACAACGGAGCCTAATTTTAAATGGTTTTGCTCAGACTGGTGAACCCCTGCCCATCTTTACCTCTGAGAATTAACCTCTAAAATGTTTTATACCCATTCCTCAATGTGACCTGTCGACAGTTCACCTGATTACTTCCAAAATGCTCCTCCAACCACTAACTTATAGATGTGACTTTTTATTTAGTCCAAAAAAATTACAATTTCTTAGTTTAGACATTTAATATGTTCAGCATGTTGGTTGTGAAACTGTCAATAAACCATTAAAGATCTTAAATTTTGTAATAAGCAAAAGTTTTATATGTTGCACTTTAAAAAGACCTAACAAAGTTTATCTAAAATCTTTCTCTGGATAAGTTTTATTTTGCGAGAGAAGGAGCAGAAATGGCTCTTTTGGTTGCAGACCTGTAGCGTGAAATCACCAGACTGATTTTTACGTTTTCTTTTAGATGAATGTTATAGTTGCTGTTTCGCATTAAATACTGAGGAAAACGTGAACAATGTGGTATATATATATATATATACATATATATATATATATATATATATATATTCACTCTACAGTCTTTTGAACAACTTATTGTAACAACATGAAATATTGCTAGACAACTATGGTACACTGGTTTTTCATTTCAACATTATTTATTTAGATAATAAAGACAGTGAGGATGTTGATGAATGAATTTTAGAAAAGAACATCCGTTTTGAACAGTATAATAAAAAATATTCTCTTTTGTTGCACATGGTGGATAAAAAGCACTAACAATGCTTTTGGTCAGAAGAGCAGATGTGCCTATAGGACATAAAAAATGGCATTTGGTGCTCCTCTCCAGGCTTTCGATGGGGCGGGGGGTACATGTTTGTATGCATGACTGGTCCCACTGGGAATCAAAGCCACGTCCTCAACAAGCTGTTTGAGATCACGGCCAAGAGGGGGCGGGGGGTATCTGGTATTTCTGTGAACTCATACATGTATTTATGAGACGTCGCATGATCAAAATGATAACATTTTTAATTCTGTTAGTTTACTGTGGCCTGTGATGTTTTTCTCCAACCTGCTGGTTTACTTTTTAACAAAGGCAAACACAATATGAGCAGGTTATTGTTTCAAGTGATGCCTAAAAGTCCTTCCACACTGATAGACAAAGGTAGTTTGTTACGTTTCAAATGGACGAGAACTAAAACGCTGTTTCATTAAACACTTGTATTACCGTATTTTTCGCTGTAAACGTTGCACGCTATAAGTCATATCAGTCCAAAAAATGTCTAATAAAGTGGAAAAATCCATAACTATGTCGCGTCGCCGTATGCGTTGCATCTATTATGCGTCACCGCTGACGCGTCGCGTTTGTTACGCGTCATCGCTGACAACCTGGAAATGTGGGCCGGTGTGCCATCAATCGATTGGCTGCCAAATGGCGGCTGCAGGAGGGTGCATGGGAGGACTTTAACAAGAATTTAACAAGAGTAGCACTTAAGAACAATTATTTGTTTGCTTGAAATTATAGTAAAGGTGTCTCAGTTTAACTTTTCTTTAATAAATGCACTTTGAAGGTCAAATCAGCTGCATTTTCAAAAGCCGATACGAGGAAACATGAACGAGCAGAGGGCGACTCGCTGTCCATTTCTTTGAAATTTAACAAGATGATCACCTAAAAACACTTATTTGTTTGCTCGACTTTATAGTAAAGGTGTGCCTCAGTGGAACTTTTACTTAATAAATGCACTTTAATGGTCAAATCGGCTGCATTTCGCCTGGGCGGCAAAGAGAAATGAAGCTGATTTAACGGTCGCTCCAGGCAGAGGACGGTGGCAGCCGATTGTGTCATTAATAGCCACTTTTACTTATTACATGATACAACGGCATGCCATACTACTCGACTGCCATCTAGTGGCTGAAAATGGTAGTGTTCAATATTTTCAGTCTGAATGAATAAAAACGGTCATATCTCAGCCAAAAATTGGTTTATCGATATGAGGAAAAATCCATAAATACGTTGCTTTGGCGTATAAGTCGCAGGGCATGTAAATTATAAAAAAATATATATATATGGTAATATAAAAATGAAACTGGATGAAATAAGGGCTTTGTTGTCTTCAGATTTTCGATGGTCTGTGTAAATCAGCAGGTCGTGTGTGACTTCACACGATCATTAAAGCCTGAAAACACTCACACCCCTCCCCCAGTTTACCTCTGAACAGACACAGCATAAAGTGTTTGAGTCGTTATCTTTACACGTTCTGATCCAGGAAAAAACAAACTAGATCCCTCTGATTCTCAGTTTAGGAAGTTTTTGGTTCTGCCTTTCTTTTGTCTTTTGCACAACTCTTGCTGACATTTTCCTCCGTGTTCCCTGCGAGGAAATAATCCCGCCTCACCACCGTGCCCACCTAAAACACTGGAGAACAACAGAGTACATGTCAGCGGCGGGAGGAGGGGCAGCTGTGCTCGTAGCCCCCCTCCCTGAAGAAAATACCAGCCAAGCATTACAGAGCTTTTTATGCGATGATGGAGCAGGCGGGGGACTGCAGCAGACCCCAACCAAACCGAACGTGAAACAATACGAGCAATATGGAATAAATGGGAAACCATAAACACGTATTTAACTGTTGTGGTTAATAAAGTCTCAGCCTCTGTGTTAATATACAGAAAAAAACTGTTTTTAACATATTTATTAATATTATAAAATATTGTACATATATTAAAAGTTGTTGGTTTCTACATGTAAAAATTCCAGATTAAAAGAAGTATTTTGACGTAGTATTTATATTATTATGGAGTAGCATGTACCAGACATTTAAAAGACTGAAGCAGCCCAACGCAGACTGTTTATTTAACGTTTTCTGCTGAAAAGTGAAAGGCGGGTGATAATGTTTCACCCATGTCTGAGTTTCTGTCTGTTAGCAAAATATCTAATGAACTAACGGACAAATTTTAGTAAAACCTGCAGAAAGTAATTATTGGATATACAACTGGTAAAGTTTGGAACCCAGCTCAAGATGGCTACCGCAGACTGACCATAAAAAACACCAAAATGACTTTAACTCTGTTTATTTTACACTTATTGATGTGTAGTTTGGTGTGGTAGTAGCTGAGTATCATCCCAAATAGGCCTGCGATAAACAATAAATCAATTAATCGCACAATAAATGACAATTATCAACCTCGTTTTCATTTATTGGCTTTATCGTTTCTTCGTGTCTCTCTCTTTCTACTGAAGACACTGGATGACAAAAGGCTCAACTCCGGTGCTCTTCACCGACTCCTCCCTTTCTCTTTAAAATCCATTTTAACCGTCCAAAATCTCATTTTTGGATCGTTAAAAGCAGCTAAGCTGAGAAGGTAAGCTACGAGCTAAGCTAACAGGCCGACCTCAGGGAAAAAACCTCCGTCTTGTTGAAGCTCCAAAATTCACGGTTGAAACTCGTGCCTTCGCGTAAAAGTTGTGTTTCTCTGCAAAAAAAAAGCCGAGAACTTGATTCCTGATTTTTTATTAAAAGCTTTGTGTGAAAAATGCTATGCTAACAGCGTCCGCCATTTTGAGAACCAAAGAGAGACAGCCGATGTCACGTCAATGGGCCTCCCTTTCATTTTTCTTAAAGAGACGCGCTGCTCGCTCCCTCACTATCCATCCTTCGGTTCAAAGTCTTATACTGCCATCCGGTGGTCGAAAAAAGGTACTACATGCAAAACAAATAAGCATGTCTTCTTAAATTTGACAATAATTACTAATTATTGTCAAATTTCATATAATATTATCGTTTATCGTAATAATTTCTGAGACAATTAATCACCCAGCAAAATTTGTTATCGTGACAGGCCTAATCCCCAACCCATACTTCGAGTCCATCACGTTGCGCAATTTCTTTGCTAAAAAGAATTAGATTTTTTGGATGACATGTATTACAAGAAATGTTTTAGATTACAGAAGTAATCACTTGTTTTACTAACAATGGTCTCAGTGAGAATACATCGGATGTGTCCTCAAAAAGTGTTTTCTAAACTTTTCAGCTTTTGACTCATAAAATAAAAGTTGCAAACACTTGTGACCCCAACTTTTGTTGGTCGAAATTTACAAAACATTCCTAGAGAACTAATTTAACAATGAGTATCATTAACCATTTTTATGCTTTTTATCCATTTATTCACCATTGTTTTTATTTATTTGTAACAACCTTCTTCTTACAGCTGTTGCCTCTTCAGGGGTCTCCACAGCAGCTCGTCCTCCACCTCACTATAAAACAAGAATCATCTCGTGGTGAGAAATTTGAGTGTCCACAATGAACTGCAGCCAATTTAGGGGCCGTTTACACGGCGCATATTTTGAGTGAAACCACATCTTTCTCTCTGCGGTTCGGCTGTTCATTTCCACGACACCAGTCGCCCCCCTCTTTGAATCCGGAGGTTTTTCGACCCACCTCACAGAGTGGAGGTTTTTGAGGCGGCCGCCCGTAAACAGCTCCCACAGAGGTGTTAAAGCACATGCGCACTACAGGCGTATATGTCACGTACGAGTGGACCGACGGCATATTTCTATCAACAACAATGGTGTCCGAGTATAACATGCTGCTTTCTGTGCTACGACTGGAATATATTTTAGGTCTCGTATTTAATCTGCACCGAAATGTAGCTGCTGTGAGAGACATCTGTGTTGGGAAGAGACGCCAGTCGAATCCAGTTCTAATATCGACATTTATTGAACGAACCTGTTGAGGCAGGCAGATACTTCACGCATGGCGCTGCACTATAACGTACTAAATGTGCTAAATAATAACAGTTTAACAATAATAAACAGTATTTCTGTTAGCGGTGGGAGATGTAATGAAGCTATCTGGACATTATGTAATTCAAATTATGTGCAAAACATCTTGCATGTTATTAAAGTTGAAAATGAAGACATCGGGTTTATTTTTTATTTATTTATTCAACAACACAAACTGTATGTCACACAAACATTGATAATTAAACTGAACACACTATTAAAAACAGGTTATCCAAACTGTAAACCACATTAATGAACTGGACTCTTCCTCTCCGTTGTCGTCCTGGATACTGACGCCATGTTGTTTATCCGGCTTGTTCCGGCTGTCACTCCTTTGCTTAATGCAGCTGAAAACATTGAATGAATTGGAAAAAGAACCGAGGGGAATTTTAAGTGAATAGTTGCTCCAACATATCTCTCTCCGATGTCCTCCTTCATCGCCAAGGTGTAAGCTTGTTCGGAACTGGTCCACTTCTGGTGGGAGGACAGCGTCTCCTCACAGGAAAAATAAAAACTCAGTTGGTTGTTGTGCAACCGAAGTAAACACAAGCTGACATTATTAAGAACACTGATTTACCTGCTGTAAATTGGCTACTGATTATAACCAGAGTAGAAAGTCCGACATCATTCTCGTCAGTTCTGGTGCGCTCGGCGATCGGTGTCGAGCTGTTAGACGAAGCGGTCCCGATCGGCATCAAATCTGTCGACTCTTATCCAAAATCCAGCCAAAATCCAGCTTTAACTTGTTGTGAAGTTGTTGCTAGCTGAGCTTTTAGCGCAGAGGAAAGTCCTTACTGAGCGCAGTCCCAGGCAGCATGCACATTAAGTGAATGTACAAAATTCACAGCGCCAGCTAATGACCAAGCATGGCAACTACAGCGGATTCAGGAGCGTTGCTGCAGATACGTGTAAACACCGAATATGCTCCATGTCAACGCAGATTTTTTTCCTTGAATCAAGATACAAACAAACCTATATTTCCTCCCGCCGTGTCCATGTAAATGGGGTCTTAAACATTACCAGAACATACCTAACCCTAATCAATCAACCTTTATTTATACAGGTAAATCCCATTGAGCCTCGAGGACTCATTTACAAGAGAGACCTGATTTCAACAAAGAAAGATGACAACAATGGACAACAGCAACAACAATAAGCAGTTATAAAAAAAAATAATAAAATTTTTTTTTTTTTTTTTTTTTTTTTTTTTTAACAAATAGGATGGCTAAAAGGAAAAAGGTAACAAAACCAAAAAAACTACTAGATTCCGAGACAAATGTATAAAACTAAAAACAGGAACATGTCTGCATTGGTCCCTGCCAGGAGTCCAACAGATTCTTAAAGCCACTTAGAGAGGTCAAGGTCGAGAGCTTCAAATCTTTTTGTAAGATATTCCAGGAAACAGGAGCGGAGTAGGAGAAGGCCCTTTTGCCTAGTTCAGTCCTCACTGAGGGAACACTGCAGGTAATAATGTCCTGAGAGCGCACTCCGTAGCTGCACTCACGCAGAGACATGTAGGAGGAGATGTATGAAGGCAGCAGACCAAGAAGTGATTTAAAGATGAAAATGTACCAGTGAAATGTACCAAACTTAACCCATCCTCAATTCACACTTTAGTCCTAAACCTAACCCCAACCCACCCACTTCTTCTTATGGTGCCCGGGCTTTGAGCACCATAAGAAGCAGTTGGTCCTCACAATGTAGCGTATGTTGGAAAAATGGGCCTTACAAGGTAACAAATACACACACACACACGTTGAAATACATGTGATTTTCAGACAGGGAGTCAACTTTTTTGCTTGAGGCTGACTGAATCCTAAACAGCTGAGTCCAGTAATTAAAGAGGAAACACACACACACTGATGCAGGCCTTTGAGAAGAGAGTCTGACTGATTGATGGACATCAGGTGCTCGAGGTTTCACAAAAAATAAAAAAATAAAACAGAGTCTTGACCCCAAACACACACACCACACACACTCTCTCCCTCTTGGCTATTCATTTTCTGAGCTACACATAACGGCAGCAATAGGAAGATATTTTAATATTTTATGATTCGATACAAAAGAACAAAGCGTGCAGGAACAAAGTTGAACATCAAGAAGAAAAGTGCTCAAATGTTTTTTCACACAGACTTCATCTGCAGTCAGTGTATTATAAATGTGTACGCTATTTCTTTCAACAGAAAATTAACATCCATCCATTATCTTTACCCGCTTATTCCATTTTGGGTCACGGGGGTTGCTGGTACCCATGTCCAGCAATCACTGTGCGAGGGGCGGGGAAAAAATTAACATATTAAACTAATTATACAATGAACTAATCAAAGCCACATTACTGTGTACTTTACAATATAAAGCAAACGTGCCAATAATGGATTTATTTTCTATTTATTCAGTTTGTAGTTCTTCATTTTTCATCAGTGAATTAAAGAAATCCCAGAATGAGCTAAATTTAATTCCACAAGTGATAAAACCACTAAAGTACAAGCGGTACACTGATCTCCCTGGTCTCTGAGGGATCTATTTCAATTCCATTTTTCTATTCAGTTTATTTATATAGCGCCAAATCACAATAAAGTTGTCTCGGGGCACTTTACTGGAATATACATATATAGTACATAGAAAAGCCAGTTAGTAAAGTTCTCTATCTAAGGTTCTGAATTATTATGAATGTTTGTAGTTTTGGAGATGAGTGTTTTTCTGGACTGGAAGTAAACACAGAATCAAGTAAACCTTGAGTGCAGCGTGGGCAGTAGGACTTTTATTAAAAAATAAATAAATAAATTACAGACTGAAAGATTTATCCTCTATCTCATTCACAGGGATTATATTTACAGGATTTCAGCTCATGTAGTCATTTATTTTTGTAAATTGTTTTTACGTTGGATGCCCTTCCTGACACTACCACAGCCCTCTGTGTGGAGCAGATCCATCTGGGGCGCGTGGGGGAGCAGATGGTGGGGGTTAAAGGCCTTGCTCAAGGGCCCAGAGTGGGACAAATGAGGGTGGAGGCAGGTGGGGGTGTTTCACCTTTCCCACCCAAATTTTGATGTTGTTAGTCTGGGGAGTTGAACCGGTGACCTTCTGATCACAGGCTTGCCTAAACTCTGCACCACCACTCCCCTTCATTTTTCATATTTGATCATTTATTAAACAACATTTATCACAGTACACTTACCCCTCTGTGTATATACTCAATATAATCATCCAGACAGACACAACACCTTGCTGTTGTTAAAACACTGAGAAGAAATTAATTAATTTAGATATTTACGATTAACTACAAACACCTGAAACTGACTCTCACTAGAGCTTTGTGAGTTTAAGGTAAAAAAATAAACAAAGTTAAACAGAGACACATCTCTGCTATAACCTGGAACATACGGGAAATGTTTGTCTTTTAGCCTTCACTGGTCAAAATGTGATTAATATATTAATAAAACTCATAAATCTTGACACTGAAAGGGGAAATTGTGTCATTATACAACTTATTATAATCAAAAGGGAGATATTTTAACAATTATAGTTCAGTTAGTCCTTTGCGCAGTCAAAAAAAACAAACTAAAACTGCCGTTATTGTTTGTATGACCGACAGAGATACCTTAAAAAGTTTGTTTGTGGTAATATACTAATAATATCAGTGATTGTGCAGACAGCTGATTATGATTTTTAGGGTTAAAGTGTGTGTATGGGGGGAATCAAAGGTTGGGGGAGGGCCTACAGGACCAATTAGCCCCGGGGCCTAAGGGGCCCCTGGCGACAGGGGACAGAGTGTTTTTCACCAGTTTTTTCAGGAAAATATAATCAGTGAGATAAGTGTAAAGTACTATCCTTTAATTTTATCACCTTTTTTCACATTTATAGGCACGCTGGAGATAACTTACAATCCCAGTTCAAACGTTCAGTGAAAAAAAAACATCCCGTATGTTTTTACTGCAAAACAGAATTCAGCGTTACTTTAGTATTTTTTTTAGCAAAACCAGAAAATTTTAGTTTAGACTTTTTTTGTTGTTGTAGTTTTTAAGTTGAAATGCATAAAAGTTTGTGCAATTTGTCCAATTAAGAAGAAAGCATTAATCGCTTGTGGTTTTATGGATAAAACATTACCGTATTTGTTGGACTATAAGACGCACTTAAAATCTTTGAATTTTCTCAAAAATCGACAGCGAGTCTTATAATCCAGTGCACCTTATGCATTAATTCTGGTTGTGCTTACAAACCTCGAACTGATTTTATGTGGTACACGGCACTCAAAAACCTGTCAAAATGAACTTATCTCACTTAATGCACCTTAAAATTCGGTGCGCTTGAAAAATACGGTAATCCAGGAAAAGGTTCCCCTCAGGTTTCCTCCTTGCGAACAGAAAAACAAAGTTCAACACTTCATTTGTCCTCCGTCTCTTGGATTCAGGGCAGATTTTAGATGACATGAAGCGTTTTTATTTCTCGTCAGGGCTCCATCTCTGACCACTCGACGGTTTATGGGACGGCTTCTGAACCGAAAAGCTCTTTTCTCCGACGTCCCCTGAGGAGGACTGAGTGCATCTCAGTGACTGCACGCTTTAGGTGCGTTTCATACTTTCACTTTTTCTTTTACTTGTTTTAGAAACAAAGTTTTTTTTTATAATCCTAACTCAGTTCCAACAAAACATATCTTGACTTTGTTAAAAATATAATTCACCAGTTTAGCTGCTGCGCTCCACGTGCAGAATCTGTTTAGAACTGCAACAAATAATCCGTTATTCTTCCAATATTTCTCAGATACTCCAGATTTAGAAAGACAGGTAAAAAGAAAACCTGACTCTTTAAGGGGAACTTATTAAAATTACCTGTGTAATTAATTACTGTGAATTATTTGCTTGTCTGTAGCTTTAGTCAGATATCTTATGAGCAAGCAGCTGTACATCTAAGTCCCATTAACTTCTAGAGTTGATCTAATTCAAGATGGCCGCCACAGCTAATTAACTTAAACCAACAAAACTGACTACAGCTCAGTCAGTTTTAGACATGTTAAGCTGAACTTTGGTGTGGTAGTAGCTGAAAGTCATACTTCACACGTTCTTTGAGCACTAACCGATCATGCAAGACCTCACAATTATCACGAGATTACGCCAAACAGCCTCTTTCATCATAAAATCATTTTAGTGTAAATCTCTGAGCTAAAAGGTGGAACGTGATATGCATTTCTTCAAGGTGCTTGGCCTTAAATATTTAAAAATTAAAAGATATTCTTCTTTCGGCTGCTCCTTCTTCAGGGGTCGCCACAGTGAACTAACTCGCACGAAGACGTGGCGATTGATTTTACGTCAGATGTTCTTCATGACCATCCACAGACCATCGAGCTACCACAGCCCTCTGTGTGGAGCAGAGAGCTGCCCACTAGAGTGCCCGGGGGGGCAGATGTTCGGGGTTAAGGGCCTTGCTCAAGGGCTCAGAGTTGGGGGGCAAATGAGGGAGGAGGCAGATGTGGATTCTTCACTTTTCCCCATCCACATTTTTTGGTGTTGACAGTTCAGGGAGTTGAACCGGCAACCTTCCGATCACAGGCCCATCTTCTCTAACCTCTGCACCACCACTCCCGTGCCTTAAATATTTTAATGTCGTCATTTAATGAACCAAAACTGTGAGTTTGGAAATACCCACTTCATGTCTTGAAAAAATAAATAATTTCTATAATCAGAAATATATTTATTACTTTTAAAATCAAATGTTCAGTGTTTTTAGCACCCCCACCACCGATGGTGTCACCGCTACTATATCACTGTTGCACCGAGGGTGTGATGAAAGCATCAACCCCCTCCTCCCTGCTCTCTCCTTTGTCTTTCACTCTTTTTCATCCCTCTCCTCTCGCTCAGTCAGCCTCCTCCCTCCGTCCTCACCTGTCGGTCAGTTTGCCTACGAGTCGTGGTCGGGGTCTTCGGTCGAGACCACCTGGAGTGAAAACGTCGGGGTCTTCGGTCGAGACCACCTGGAGTGAAAACGTCGGGGTCTTCGGTCAAGACCACCTGGAGTGAAAACGCTCCGTTTTCATCATGCGGGACGCTAAAGACCAGGTGTCCTTGGAACGTTTTAAAACGCCGCAGTGGGGCGGTGTAGATGCCAAAACTAACGCGCTGACTGATCAGAGATGTTCACTTTGTGGTGCAGCTGGATTCTGGATCCATTTGTTGAACAAAATTTAAACATATTTGTGTTTTTGAGGCTCAAACGTCACTGATGCAACACAAAGTTCATATCAGCTCTGAATACTGGCGGTTACCACCGAGTTTTATTTGAGGTTTTAATACATGCAGTTAATAGTAAATAAGTTTCTGTCGGCTGCTCCCTTCTTCAGAGGACGCCACAACGACCGAACTTGCATGAAATATTTGACAATTGTTTTATTGATTCTGGATTCTGGACTGATTGATTCTGGACCGCCACTCTTCCTCCAGACTCTGGGGCGTTGATTTATAAATCTTTTATGTGAAAAGAGAGCGTTGAACCACTGAGCAACAGTCCAGTTCTTTGTGTCCTCAGCAGGTAAGACACTTCTGATGTTGTCTCTGGATGTGAGGAAGGAGACATTTAGTTCATCGGCTGATCAGGGAGTGACACCAGGAGTTTATAATGCTGAACCTCTTCACAATATTCACATTTTATTTTGGCTTTTCGTTATCTGTAAGTTATAATTATCAATATTAGAAGAAATAAAGACTTGATATATTTCACTCTGTGTAATGAATCTATGTAATAAATGAGTTTCACTTTCTGAAGGGACTGACAGAAAATAGAAAACTTCTTCAGCGTATTCTCATTTTTTGAAATTCACCTGTATTGTCTGTGGAAACAGCTGTGTGAGCCTTGAAGGCTGACGACAGCTAAAATTCCCTGAAGAAGCAGAAACAAAGTTGTTAAAAGAAGCAGACCACTAGCCCGAAGCTAAAATAAGCAAAGCGCTAACTAGGAACTAAACGGAGCAAAACGCTAACAAAAAGTTAAAGCTGCAAAAGGGTAGCTGAAAGTGAAAAATTAAAAATAACAGCTACTAAAAGCTAAAAGAAGGAAAATGCTGCAAAGAGATAGATAAAAGTTGAAAGATGTCACATGCTAGCTAAAAGCTAAATGTAAATGGTAAATGGACTGCACTTATAAAGCGCTTTTCTATCTTATCCAGACACTCAAAGCTCTTTACAACAATCTGTATCCCCATTCATACAGCTCTATACTAGATCTCTACAAAGCTAATTGAACAAATCATTCTAAAGAGACTAATCAGAGCTTTAGATCACATTTATACACCGATGGGACACACATCAGAGGCAGTTCAATGTCTTGCCCACGGACACTTTGGCATGTGACTGCTGGTGGATTCGAACCCCCAACTCTTGTATTGGAGGACGACTGCTCTAACCACTCAGCCACAGCCGCCCTAAATTTAGCAAAAGCCTCGCTAAAAGTATAAAAATGCTGACTGGAAGATGTAAATAGCAAATGGTTGGTAATAGTTAAAAGCTCAACATAGAAACAGGGTAGCTAGATGATAAATGTAGCAGAAAGGTAGCTAAAGGCTAAAAGTAGCAAAAGGCTAGTTATAAGCTAGAAGTAGCAGGTTGGAAGCTAAAGAGTTTTTGAACTGCTGAGAAACTGAGCATCACTAACGCTACTCTTTAGTATCAGCAGGAATCTGTGAGAGTGAATTAAACCGGCTTCATAATTGTCATGTTTACAATTACTGCTCTTCATGAAAAGTGATGCCTGCCAATAGTTAAGTTTGTTAGAAATGACTGCAAATTAAGGGCACTGAAGGAATGCATGTCACCCGCAACCTTTAATGCTGGAGTTTCAGTCTAAAATAATTTTAGGATGAGAAATAAATAGGCTGTAGTCATTTTGTTAAACCTCAAAAATAACATTAGGAACGATCTGATATATCACAAAACGTCACACTCAACAGTATGTGCTGTGAATGACTCTCAACTACTACCACGTCGAATTCAAGTTCAATATCTGGAACATCGACTGCGTTACAGCCATTTAGGAGTTGGCTGATGTCAATTAGCAGTGACGGCCATCTTGAAATAAACAGACTACAAAGTCAATCAGCTGTAGATTAGTTGTCAATGTCAGCCAATGGTTATTTCAAAAAGCCCCATTAAGATCTGTCCAGTGTTTCATGAACTATTTTACTAACACGCAAGGGTGATGCTAGCAGTTAATGCTAAAGTTTCAAGATCTCTCACAATGATTGACTTCTAGTACAAATTGTGAAAGATGCTGAAGCACTATGTTTGTAGAATTGACTGGAATAGACATCTTTGCGTTTTAACAGTGAGTTGGCTGTGGGGGCCATTTTGAATTAAGCTGACTCCTTAATCAGTTGTAGAAAAACGTGCAGTGATTAATTTCTGGGAGTTTTAATAAAATTTGTCCAGTGCTTCATGAGATATTCTGCTAAGTGACACATAAACGCACACAAAGAGAAGGACATAAACATTCTTTATGTCTCACTGACCCACTAAAAATGACCACGCTCTTATTTTTGAATTTTTGCCGATAGCTTCTTCTTCTTTCGGCTGTTCCCTCTTCAGGTGTCGCCACAATGAATCATCCTCCTCCAGCTCACTCTGTCCTCACTGCAACTACCTCCATGTCCTCTCTAACAGCATCCATATATCTCCTCTTTGTCTTTTTCCTGGCAACTGCATTTCTAACATCCTTCTACCAATTTACACACTTTCCCTCCTCTGGACATGTCCAAACCAATGTCCCTCCTCTGGACATGTCCAAACCATCTCAGTCTGGTCTCTCTAACTTTATCTCCCAGCTGTTCAACCTGTGCTGTACCTCTGATGATTTAATTCCCAATCTTATCCATCCTTTATATCCTGATACATGCTCAACATCCTTCATATCCATTCTCACCACTGTCCTGCTGTCCTCATACATGTCCTGTACCAGTCTAACATACTTCTCTGCCACTCCAGATTTCCTCATGCAATACCACACCTCCTCCCTCGGCACGCTGTCATTTGCTTTTTCTAAATCCACAAAGACACAATGGAGTTCTTTATGACCTTCTCTGTTCTTCTCCATCAGCATCCTCAAAGCAAAGATGGATCTGTTGTGCTCTTTCTTGGCATGAAACCATACTGCTGCTCACAGATAGTCACCTCTCGTCTAAGTCTTGCTTACACAACTCTCTCCCAGATCTTCATCGTGTGGCTCATCAGCTTAATTCCCCTGTAGTTGCTACAACTCTGAACATCACCCTTGTTCTTAAAAATGGGCACCAGCACACTTCTTCTCCATTCCTGAGGCATTTTCTCACCCTCATATATGTCATTAAATATTTGAGTCAAAAACCTCACTGCCATCTCTCCAAGACATTTCCAAACCTCCACTGGTATGTCATCAGGTCCTACTGCCTTCCCCTTCTTCGTTCTTTTCAGAGTTTTCTGGACTTCACCCTCAGTAATCTTTCCCACTTCCTGGTTCACAGTTTCTATGACCTCTACTTTTCTTTCTCTTTCATTCTCTTCATTCATTAGCTCCTCAAAGTACTCCTTCCATCTTCCCATCACACTCTCCTCACTTGTTAGAACATTATGATTCTTATCAAGCCTAACCTGCTGCACATCCTTTCCAGCCTGATCCCTCTGTCTCGCCAATCGGTACAAGTCCTTCTCGCCCTCTTTAGTGTCCAGTCTCCCATACAACTCATCGTACGCCCTCTGCTTTGTCTTAGCTACTTCCCTCTTTGCTCTATGTCCCATCTCCTTATATTCCTGTCTCCTCTCTTCAGTCCTCTCACCGTCATATTTCTTCTTGACTAACCTCTTTCTTTGAACGGCGTCCTGCACTTCACTATTCCACCACCAGGTTTCCTTATCATCCATTCTCTGTACAGATGACACACCAAGCACCTTCCTACCTGTCTCTCTAATTACTGTTGCTGTTGTAGCCTAGTCATTTGGAAGCTCTTTCTTACCACCCAGAGCCTTTAACAGCTCCTCTATCAACTCCTTACAACATTCTTCCTTCATCATCTTCCACCATTTGGTCTTCTTCTCTGATTTTACTCTTTTTCTCTTCTTCACAACAACAGTCATTCTACACACAACCATCTGATGATGTCCGGCCACGCTCTCCCCTGCCACACCCTTACAGTCCTCAATCTCCCTCAGTTTCCTCTTCTACCCATAATGTAGTCGACCTGCGTACTCCTTCCTCCACTCTTATAGGTCACTCTACGTTCCTCCCTCTTTTGGAAATAGGTATTGACTATAGCCATTTTCATTCTCTTGGTAAAATCCACCACCATTTGTCCTTCCTGGTTCCTTTCTTTGACACCAAACCTACCCATCACTTCCTCATCCTCTCTGTTTCCTTCACCAACATGTCCATTCAGGTCTGCTCTACCCTCTCTTCCCTAGGAATACAGTGTTCTTTATCACTTTATCCATACCCTTCTAAAATTTATCTTTCTCCTCTACGTCACATCTATCCGTAAAATAACATAACAACTGACAACGTTTAGCATAAGACCTTCTACGCCTACCTTCAGACACATCCCCCTATCTGACACTCTTTTCACCTCTACTACATTCTTTGCCAACTCCTCCTTCAGGACCACCCCTACTCCATTTCTCTTTCTATCCACACCACGGTAAAACAGTTTGAACCCTGCTCCAATGCTGTGAGTCTTGCTGTCCTTCCACTTGGTCTCTTGGACACATAAAACATCTACCTTCCTTCTCAGCATCATGTCATCAAGCTCTCTACATTTGCCTGTCATTGTCCCCACATTTAGAGTTGCCACCCTCGACTTTCTTCTTCTCCCTCTGTCTCCTGACACGTGTTCCTCCTCATAGTCTTCGACTAACAGTAGCACAATTTCCGCCGGTACCCTGGCTGGTGCCTAGTGGCTGTTTTTTTTTTTTTTGCTGATGGTTTAATTTCCAATAAAAAGCAGTTAACCAACAATCCCATAAAATGGCATAAATCAGATCAATATTTCATTTTAAAGAAATACATTCAGTCTAGTTTTGATGAACTGGACCTCATCTTTAAATTTGATACAGCTCAGGATAACCTGCTTTTATTGTCTAATTTCATACATGAGTATACCTTTAACACTAATGATGTGATTGTAATGCTGAAGGACAAAAAAAGTCTCCTTACACTGAATATTGTCTGAGAACTTGTTAGCTGCTGTTTGCATGAGGTGCATTTTATAAAATCAAACACATTGTGTTAAAAGTTTTAAAGGCCATAAACTGAGCTGCTAAAAGCTGCAGCAACTTGGTAAAGTCCCTGCAGCAGCAGGCCCTACCTGCTTCCAGAAGCTACATTTCTTCTATGTATTGTATTTAGCAGAAAGACAGCCGAGCCCGGCAGGCACCACCTGGTTGTTTCCAGATGTGCATCATGTTACACATGTTTGAGAAGACGTGATGAAACGGCGTCCTCTCACCCGATCACTGCGGTAACCTGCACCCAAATGCAGGCCGGCTTCCTGCACGAAAGGACGGAGGAAACGTGCACCTCCACCCCTTGGTCTGAGCCAAGGGGGACGACAAAACCAAACCACACGAAATGAATCACCATCAGCCGTACCTTTTGGGTGCAAACCGACACCTCTCGGGTTTGTCCTCCTCCTCGCAGCCGGGTTGGATCGATGGAGGAGCAGATCAATGGAGGAGCCAGGCGCTCCGCTTCTGCTCCAGCAGCGGGCTCTTCCCTCCTTCAGGTCCGCGTTGTTACACGTTTATCTGGGTGATAACCACAGCAGGCTGCGGGCTGCACGCTGGATGTTCCTGGGGGCCGCCGGGCGGGAGGGGTTGTAGTCGGTGCAGAGTGAGGCTGCGAGCCGGTGGAGGGCGATGATGATACCCATACAGAGGTCCCGTATCCACCTGACACAACCTCTCCCTCTTCCTCTTCCTCCTCCTCCTCCTCTCCGCTGGTGATGCTGGAAAGAAATATCAGCATCGGTGCGGCGAGCAGAGAGAGAAAACTGCCAATGAGAAAATTATTCAGGCAGCCGCTAGAGGCCGTGGTTTACTCACACACACACAAAGCTTACCATTAGATTAATCCTTATAAATATAATATATATATATATTAAAAATAAACATATTGAATTTGGATGATTTCCAATTTGTAGCTAGCGCTGTTTAAAGTTAGCTGAAAACTGTTAGCCACAAGCTAGTTTTCTTCTTTGACTTTAATGGCGGACTGTAGAAGCGGTTCAAACTGTAAACACCGCCCCCTGGTGGACAAACGTTGGTACTACAGAATGGGGCCAGATTGATTTTAAAGCAGCCAATTTAGGCAGACCATTGTAACATATAATTTTTTCATTCAACCTTTATTTAGACAGGTTAACCCATTGAGCCTCGAGGACTCATTTACAAGAGAGACCTGATTTCAACAAAGAATGATGACAACAATGGAAAATCATAAAAGAGGCATAAAGATTTATTTTTTTTACAAATTACAATAAGATGGCAAAAAAAGTAGCAAAAAACAGCTAGATTATAAGGCGAATAACCACTAACTGAACATTTACAACTGATTACAATAAATTAAATTAAGGTTGAATGAATGAATGATTACATTTTGGAGTCATGTCGATTCAACATGGCTTCTTAGAACAAACAAAAACAGATCCACTTAAAGTTACAGATATTGACTTAAATTTGGTGTGGTAGTAGCTGAGACTGATCCCAGACATGCTAATACTTTGTACAAGATCTTCATTTAAAACTTTCCCATTATCTATTTGGAGTCAACTCTGTATGTCTGTTAGCAAAATATCTAATGGACCGCTGGATGGATTTTATTGAAACATTCAGAGAGTAACCATTGGATGCACATCTACATCTGATTAATTTTTTAAGTCAACCCAATTCAAGATGGCCAGCACAACTGTTTGATACCATCCAACATAAAAATGGCTACAGCTCAGTCAATTTTACAGATATTGGTAATAAAATCTGAAATGACAGAAGCTTAAGAGTCATACAGAACCAAAACTGCATAAAATATCAGACCAAGTGTTATTACTTTTTGTTATTGTTGGGAATTAAAGCCAGCAGGAGGCTGCCATGTTGTATTTTGTAACCAGAGTCTGCTCACTAGTCCCATCTAGCTTGTAGTAGTTCATGCAAATAATTTTATTTAACCTTTGACACCACTGTCCGTTTCACACTACCTGGATATTTCAACAGAAACTTTAAAATTGTCCAGTTGAAAGGGACTCCCGCATGTAGCAACGTGCTACAGCTAGCTGCTACTGCTAGTTGTACTCACAAAAAACCATAAACTTTATTGTAAATAATTGTGTATTTAAAAATGACCGGCCACATGTCAATCTATGAAATAGCATTTGTAAAACCTTTGTGATACCTTTGATATTGGGGTTGTCTTAAGATGGCTGTTGTGTCAGAATTATCCATCCATCCATTATCGTTTCTTGCTTCTCCTTTCGCAGGAAGCTGGTGGCTGAAGCAGATGAACGCTTGTCCTGCTGGTTCTGCTAAAGGGTTCTTCCTCACGAGGGAGATTTCTTTCCACCGTCGCCTTCGTGCTTGCTGAAGATGAGGGTTCTGTGATGGGAGTTAAACTCAAAGCTGCTCCTCAGATAAATAATGTTAAATTATTATTTTTATATGAATGTTTCTGTTCAGTGCCCTGAGACGACTTCTGTTGTGACTTGGCGCTTTATAAATAAAGTGAATTGAAATGAATATGGTGGGGTGCACCTCGGACAGGTCCAAAAAGACAGAAACAACCATTGTCACTCTTACACCTAGGGTCACCAATGAACCTAACATGCATGTTTTTGCACGCAGCACAGAAAGAACATGCAAATGGCACCCAGGAGGAGGCAATCCTGTGACCTTGTTGCTGAGAGGTGACAGCTCTAACCACTGCGCTACCGTGTAAGAATGATTTACTCCTTCTCTAAACCACGTGTCAAACTCAAGGCCCAGGGGCCAAACGTGGCCCTCGTTCACGTCTTATCTGGCCCCAAGATGATATGTGAAACGTAAAACACTTTTATCTTTTGAATTATTTTTTTTAGTAGTCTTTGATTGTGATGTCGAAAGCACAGCAGAGAACATCAAATGAGACCAATCAAACTCTTGTTGAGGAACCTGTGACCAAAAAAGATGCTGGGTATGTAGATTCTGAAATTGGCCCTTAGTTTGATCAAGGTTTTAATTTTGGCCCCCTTCTGTAAGTGTGTTTGACACCCCTGCACGGTCACTTAAAAGCCATCTATAACAGGTAAGATAGTGACTGTTTATGACAGAGCAGCTCTTCAGAATGGCAGAGATATCTCTTTACATCATTTAAAAAAAACAAAAGATGAACATGCTGCTGTTGGTCGGGTCTGGGCTGAATCTTGTCACATTTTGAAATAAATTCACAACCGTGGGGTTCCTTTAAGCCCGCTCTGTAGGAGGAGTCTGCGCTGCGGAAGTTCTTTCTTCCTGTCCTCACATTTTGAGACGAGACGTCTCCCTCCTCTGTCAGTCTGCGGGGACAACCTGGAGCTGAGGGACACTAAACCAAAGCATGTCTGAGTCCATAAAGAACGTTGCCATCTTTGGAGCTACTGGGATGACTGGGCTCGCGACGCTGCCGCAGGCGGCGGCTGCAGGTAACCTCACCTGAACATGGGTCAGAAGAACAAAGTTCTCTGGTCAGACCGTGCACTGGGACAGCTGTTTTCATTATGGTGTTAAATCACAGTAGAGAAGGAGGATATTCATGAGCTGTAACCTCCTGCTGCCCTCAGAAAGAGTCATTTGACCCCAGGACAGCAGGAGGGCTCCGTTATAACAAGGAGCAAAATGTTCAAAGTGTCACGTGATTCAAAAGTGTCTCCAGAAGAAGTATTTAATATTTGATCTGCATTTTGTATCAAAATGTTTTATTACGTTTGACTTTCATCAACTAAACTCACTTTATTTTAGTTCAAAGTTTCCCAAAGTAAGGTGCGGGTGGGACACAAACATCAAATTGTGGTTTATATGAATTTATTTTTACAAATCCAATAAATAAAACGTAAAAAAAAAAGAATTCCTACAATCGTATTTTCACTATAATTGTTATAAAATATAAAATGAGTCATAAATAGGAAAAAATGCCCTTATTTATTTATTTGTGTATTTATTTCTAACAATGCCAGATCAACTGGTGTTTATTGTTTTGGGGGTCAGAAGCTAAAAACTTTGAAAACTGCTGTTTTAGTTCATCCATTGTATGATTTATTTATTTATTTATTTATTTATTTATTTTTACTGCATTTTAGCTCATTGTTTATGCTGTTTTTCCCCCCTCGGTTTAGGCTTTTCTACTATTGGATTAATTTCACTTATCTGAGCAAAAAAGCAAAAGAAGAGTTTATTTCTTGCTTTCAAAATTTTACATTTGAATATTTAAAATGCTGTCAATAAATGAGCTGAATCTGAATTTCATTTCAACTATTTATCAACATTTTTACAGCAGAATTTGGCCTAAAACCGTGCAGGAAGTGCACATGAAGGTGAAATCGGTTCTTAATGTGATTTTTCTACATTGTTCTTCCAGTTTTCTCAATGTCTGGCATCAAAAAGCTGACGAGTCATGTTAGACGTTACAGGTCAGCGTTTTGCTGAGTCACAGCGGTCCATCTGGAGCTGATAGGAGAAGGCCGTTGTCTATCGGAGCTGCACAGTCAGGGTGGATCTGTGGGACAGATTCACGAAAACTCTCAAAACTTTACTAAAATCAGCAGCAGGTATTAAAAACAGACAGTTTGAGGGTCACCAGGACAAATGTCCAATTCATAACTTACAACAACTTACAACAAAACGTAAAGAAATCAGAAGACGTGCTATCGTTTGTTTTTTGCAATCTACTACTTCTGCATTTTTATGCTATTATTTATTTTATGCTATTTATGAATCTTCTTAAAAACAATTTATCTTTGAAACAATCTTCTGTAAACTTTCTCTGTATTTGTCTTCTTATGCAACTTATAGCTTTTAGCTACTATTGTGTTACTTTTAGCTATTCTTTAGCTACTTTGTTTTTAGCTACCATGCTGTGTATTTTGGTTTTTAGGCTTTTGCCTTTTTTTTTTTTTTGCCTTCTTCTTCTTTTTATATTTAGTTACCATTCTGCTACTTTTAGCTGGTCTTGTTACTTTTATACTAAATTTTTCGTACTTTTAGCTATTTGCTACTCTAGCTTTTTTTAGCTAGCCTTTTGCTACTTGTAGCTTCTAGCTACCATTCTGCTACTTTAAAATTTTCGCCAGCCTTTTGATACTTTTAGCTGGTGTTTTGTTCCATTAGCCTTAGCTTTTTGGTACGTTTTGTCTTTTAGCTTCCCTTTTTAGCTATTTCACCTTTTTAATTTTAGCTAGCCGTTTGCCACACACTTTTAGCTACCATTCTGCTACATGCAGTCAGTTTTGGCTGGTATTTTGCTACTTTTGGGTTTTAGCTGTCTTTGTGGACAGTGTGCTATATATGAGCTACATCTGTGCTACTTTAGCTTTTAGTCTGTTTTCCTAACTAAAGGCTAACTGTTGTTCAGGATATAACGTGACGGTGCTGCTGCGCGATCCTGCCAAGCTGCCGGCCGACCATAAGGCGGCCCGAGTGGTGGTGGGAGACGTCCTGAATAAAGACGACGTGAAGAAAACTCTGGAGGGACAAGACGCCGTCATCATCATCCTGGGCACCAGAAATGACCTCAGTAAGGCTCAGCTGATCTTTATCTCTCGGATCATAGATGCTTTTTTTGCAGTTTCGGCTGTTTCAGTCAGAAACTGCTAACCATTTGCTTTTCTTCCATTGTGCAACAGTTCCTGACCAAGTTCAGTTTCTGTTCACTGATCAATGACTCCACATCTTTAATGATGCAATAATAAGAGTTCCACTAGAAGGCGCTAAAGGGCCGACCACACATCAGCAGCTGAACGATCCTTTCAAATAAATGGGTCTTCGGCTGGTTTTTGTAGACCTCAACGACTCGAGTTGGTGTCGATGTAGAATCTGAGTCATCCAGGACACGACAAATCTAGACTAGACTTTGAATGTGTAGTTGGTCTTTTGGAGTTTGATCGATTCAGAAATGAAGAGTGAGGAGTTGGAAGCTTGAAACTGCACGAGCTGAAGATCAGGATGACACGCCGAGGCGGTAAGTCAGTGGTTTGACTCTGGTGTGGAGGGACCGGGGATCTATGACATCATTGTTCCAGTGGGACTAAAGACAGTAAATAACAAACATGTTCTTTAGTTCGCACGGAGTCCTTTCCAACATGAACTGCTTCCATCAGCTGTCACTTTTAAATGTGAAAACTGCATCAGCTAAAGGTGTCCTTTACTAACGAGGACCACGAGCTAAAACTTTAACTTCGTGATTTAAATTTTGTTCTGTCCTCTGACAAGAAGGTAAACCTTTAGCATCAAGTAAACGGATGATGACCAAAAGGAAGGGATCATTTTTTAAAGACTCTTTAAAGTAAAAACGAGCGTGAGCTAACAGCTGAACGACTGCTGAAGTCTGCTGAAGATGAAACTGAATTCTTAAAGCTAAAAACGGAAGCAGAACGTCGACTAAAAATTAAAAGTAAAAAATGGATAGCTTAAATTAGTGAATGGATGGGTGAAAGCAGCTAAAGAATAGGTGAATACATCTGAATGCTAGATGAAAGCAGCATAAGGCTATGTGAAAGCAGCTGAAGGCTATGCGAAAGCAGCTGAAGGCTATGCGAAAGCAGCTGAAGGCTATGCAAAAGCAGCAGAAGGCTATGTAAAAGCAGCAGAAGGCTATGTGAAAGCAGCAGAAGGCAAGGTGAAAGCAGCTGAAGAATAGGTGAAAGCAGCAGAAGGCAAGGTGAAAGCAGCAGAAGGCAAGGTGAAAGCAGCAGAAGGCAAGGTGAAAGCAGCAGAAGGCTAGGTGAAAGCAGCAGAAGGCTAGGTGAAAGCAGCAGAAGGCTAGGTGAAAGCAGC